>NW_024387140.1:0-24432 GCF_900408965.1 Simochromis diagramma | reverse complement strand
GCCAGGGGGGGGCAGGGAGGGGGAACTGGCAGGAGCCGGGGAGCAGCAGGCGGAAAGCAGCAGGAGGGGGTCGGAGGAGAGGGTGAAAGGGCGGGCGCAAAAGGATGGGTGCGAGGAGGCAGACGAGGGGCGCGGGCGGGTGCGGACAAGGGCCGGTAAGCGGGAAAAGACGCAGGGACAAGCGCTAGAGAAAAACCGCCTCCAGGAGGGGAAAGAGCCCACGGCAGGGGGGGGGCTCGGAAGGCAGGCAACGCGTCACGGGGGCGGCGGACGAGGCGGGAGACGGCGCCTGGCGGACGGGAGGGGGGGCCAAGGTCGGCGGAGAGGGGGCCAGCAAACGCCGGTGAGGGCAGCGGCGGAGAGGGGGGAGGGCAGCCGCGGGGGGCGGGGCAAGGCAGAAGGGGGAGGGGGGCCGGGGGGGTAGGAGGAGGGGAGCGGCCCGGAGGGGAGGAGCGGGCGGGGCAGCAAAGGGGGGGTGGGGGGGCCGGAAGGGAGCCGGCGCCGCGGAGAGGGGCGGGGACGGGGCAAGGAAGAGGCGGGGAAGCAGGGCCGGGGAGGCGGAAGCGCGGATGGGGCACGCAGGGCGGGAGGGGGGGCCCAGCCGGGGCGGGGAAGGGCCGGGCGGGGGCGCGCGCGGGCGTGCGAGGGGCCGGGCGGGGCGGGCGGGCGGCGAGGAAGGGGGAGGCGGGCAGACGGAAGGGCGGAGGTGGCGCAGGCCGCACCCCCCGCGGGGCAGGTGCGGGCGGGGCTCGGCCACAGGGGGCCGGGGCAGGAGGCAGGGCGGCGGGCCGGGGGGGGGAGGGCGAGGCGCCACGCAGGGAGCGGCACGCGTCGGCGGCGCGGGAAACAGACGGCGCCGGTGGGGGGCGCGTGTAGGGCGGACGAAGAAGCGGAGGCACAGCGAGGGGGGAAGAAGAGGGACGCCGGTAGGCGGCAACAGGGGGGAAAAGCGGGGAGCACGCAAGGAATGGGGGCAGCGGGGGGCGCACGGGGGAGGAAAAAGGGGAGTCAAAAGGCGAGCAAGGGGGGACGAGGGGGAAAACGAAGCAGCACAGCAGAGGGAAGGGAGTCGGCAATGCGGGGGCAGGAGGGGCGAGGGTAGCGCCCCCGGGGAAAAGAAGAGGGGAAGTGCGCAGCCGGGCCCAAAGAAGGCCTGGGATCAGGGGGCAGAGGAGCGGGCTGCCGCGGGCGGGAAGCGGCCGAGGCAACCATGACACAGGAACGTGGTCCGGAGAGCCAAAACGAGGCACGGACGCACGCGCAAGACAGCGCAGGGAAAGGAGAGGCAAGAGCCAGGAGGGGCGAGCACGACAACAGAGACGCGCCACACACCCGGTGTAGGTCCGGACAACAGGGTGGAACGGATGTCTGGCGCGCCAGGTGGGTGAACTCGTGCTCCAGAAGGTGGGGTCCTGAGGACGCTTGCCACGCCAGTCTTGCCGAGAGCACAAAACAGTCTAAAGGCGGGCGTGCGTCTCTCCTCCACTGTAAGTTAAGAATACATAGTTATTGAAAGGTAATTCTAAACTCACTTTAATAATCTTTCAGTACCTTCTAATTTTTCACAAAAAAAACCAACTAAACAATAAAAACTGTAAAACATGGCTCAGTGATGACAGGGAACAAAGTCAAAACTGTCACCCAAGCGTACACCATTTGTCCTATTTGGAAACATAGCAAGTGAAAAAAACAAAACACATATTCTTTTCCTTTTAGCTCACAGGTCAGGTTCGGTATTAAAGACCATGTAAAAGGATTTCAAAAGGTTGTGGCCAAAATCCACTGAGGCATTGCCAGCAAAATGTTTACCAACTTCAGTGCCGAGATCTCATAAATACACCCTTACACTTCCCCAGGAACTCAGAGGACAAGTAGCAGCCAGTTTGCTGATAATCAAATGTGCTTGCTTGACTTGATCATGAGCAGGTAAGAGCACCCCTATAAAAGCAGCAGGTTTGGCAGTTTGCTGGTCATGAGCATTCTTCATGTGTGTGTTAACACAATGCTGAGGAGGAAAAACATTAGCATCGACTTCAGACTTTCTGCTCATAAACTTGCAAAGTGATTTTAGGCCCTTTCCAAACAATTTAATGTACATCATTCTAGAGTGAGAAACATTATTTACATGTGGAAAATATTTAAGACTGTTTTCAAGAACACAGTAGTACGTAGTAGTTGCAGCTAAACAAACCAAAAACTTATGGAACAATGTGACCAAAGCAAAGATGTATGGCCATAATGCACAAAACTCCAAACCAAACACAACATAAACTCAAAAAAATGACTCTTTGAATGAACATAAAAAAAATCATGGAAAGAATTTCCCTGTAATTAAATTGTGTTATTTTAGCATTATGCAATTCTGTTATTCCAACTTAATGTACTTGAGTTGGAATAACTTGATTAATTAATGATGAATCAACTGTTTTACTACAGTTGAGTCCAACTTGATCCAACCCATACAAATTACGTTAGTGCAACAAAAATGCTTAATTGTAATAGAAAGCCATTTATTAATGTGGAAATCCTTTCCATGATTATTTTAAGTTAATTTAAAGAGTTATTTCTTTGGAGTGTTCAACAAAGTCTAGAGTCTGGTTAACAAAATGTTAATGGATTTATAAAAACTTCCACTCCATCCATCCTGTTATCTTTACCAGGGTTGCTGGCCTATGACCCTATCCCAGATGTGAAAGGGTGTGAATGGTAAATGGCCTGTATTTGTATAGCACTTTACTCAGTCCCTAAGGACCCCAAAACGCTTTACACTACATCCATCCATCCATCTTCATCCGCTTTATCCGAGGCCGGGTCGCGGGGGCAGCAGCTTAAGCAAAGAGGCCCAGACCTCACTCTCCCCAGCCACCTCCTCCAGCTTATCCGGGGGAACACCAAGGCGTTCCCAGGCCAGCCGAGAGATATAATCTCTCCAGCGTGTCCTGGGTCTGCCCCGGGGCCTCCTCCCGGTGGGACATGCCTGGAACACCTCACCCAGGAGGCGCCCAGGGGGCATCCTTGTCAGATGCCCGAACCACCTCAGCTGGCTCCTTTCGATGTGGAGCAGCAGCGGCTCTACTCTGAGCCCCTCCTGGATGGCCGAACTTCTCACCCTATCTCTAAGGGAGAGGCCAGCCACCCTTCGGAGGAAGCTCATTTCTGCCGCTTGTATCCGCGATCTCGTTCTTTCGGTCACTACCCACAGCTCGTGGCCATAGGTGAGGGTAGGGACGTAGATCGACCGGTAAATTGAGAGCTTCGGTTTTACACTCAGCTCCCTCTTCACCACGACGGACCGGTGCAGCGTCTGCATTACTGCAGCTGCAGCCCCAATCCGTCTGTCGATCTCCGGCTCCCTTCTCCCATCACTCGCGAACAAGACCCCGAGATACTTGAACTCCTCCACTTGGGGCAGGAACTCATCCCCGACCCGGAGTGGGCACTCCACCCTTTTCCGGCTGAGAACCATGGCCTCAGATTTGGAGGTGCTGATCCTCATTCCCGCTGCTTCACACTCGGCTGCGAACCGTTCCAGTGCGAGCTGGAGGCCCTCACCCGATGAAGCCAACAGAACCACATCATCCGCAAAAATCAGAGATGAGATTCTGAGGCCACCAAAGCGAAAGCCCTCCGCCACTTGGCTGCGGCTAGAAATCCTGTCCATAAAAACTATGAACAGAACCGGAGACAAAGGGCAGCCCTGGCGGAGCCCATTACCCACTGGGAACAAGTCCGACTTATTGCCGGCAATGTGAACCAAGCTCTTACAACGGTTGTATAGGGATCGAATGGCCCGTAGCAATGGGCCAGACACCCCATACTCCCGCAACACCTCCCACAGGACACCCCGAGGGACACGGTCGAATGCCTTCTCCAAGTCCACAAAACACATGTAGACTGGTTGGGCAAACTCCCATGCACCCTCAAGTATCCTCGAGAGGATAAAGAGCTGGTCCAGTGTTCCGCGACCAGGACGAAAACCGCGTTGTTCCTCCTGTATCCGAGGTTCGACTAGCGGACGAACTCTCCTTTCCAGCACCCTGGCATAGACTTTCCCAGGGAGGCTGAGGAGTGTGATCCGCCTGTAGTTGGAACACACCCTCCGGTCCCCCTTCTTAAAGATGGGGACCACCACCCCGGTCTGCCACTACATTCAGTCATCCACCAATTCACACAAACACATCACATACTGACAATGGCAAGCTACATTGTAGCCACAGCCACCCTGGGGCGCACTGACAGGACAGAGGCGAGGCTGCCGGACCTCTGACCACCACCAGTAGGCAAACATGATATTAGTATCTTTCCCAAGGATATTTGGCCTGCAGCCTGGGATCGAACCACCGACCTTCTGATTAGTGGCTGACCTGCTCTGCCACCCCGAGTCAGAGTACAGGACAGGTCGCCTCACAGAGAGACAGACAACCATTTGCACTTATGTTCATGGGTACTTTAGAAAGACCAATTAACCTAACCCCAATTACTGCATGACTTTAACTGTGGCAGGAAACCAGAGTACCCAGAGAGAACCCACTGCAAACTTGGCTATATTGCAGATTTGAACCCAAGACCTTATTGCTGCAAGGCAACAGTGCTAACCACTGTGCCACCGAGCTGTCAATCTAGACTTCAAAAAAGTAGGGAAGCTATGATTACAAGGCTTGATATAGAATTTTCTGCACGTTTTTGTCCTTTACAGGTAAAAACTCAAGGTTTGAAGTCTTGTGTGATCTTGTGAATTTTGTGAGTCCAGGCAACTAACCACAACTACAAGTTTGAATTTTGTAAATGTAACAACCACCCAATTTCATTTTTTTTGAGTGTATCAGCACAAACACCTTATACAAAATGTGAGACCATCTGTCCCAGAGCTAAAACTTGGACCAAAGTGAGTCATCAACAGGACAATGATTCCAAGCACAGCCAGACATCTACCACAGAATGGCTGAAAAAGAAGAGAAACAAAGTGTTGCAATGGTCCTGTCAAAGTCCAGACCTCAGCCTGATTTACATATGGAAAGTATTCTCAGTGCTTCACTTTTCCCACATTTTGTCATATTATAAGATTATTCCAAAATGGATTAAATTCCCTTTGTATCTTAAAATTCTACAAACAATACTTTATAATGACAAAAATGAAAAGCACACCTCTCTATTTACGGTCCCATAGGTGACAGTTCATGTCAGAGCATAAACCAAACCATGAAGTCCGAATAATTGTCTGTACATTTTGAGTCAGGATTGTTTCGAGACACCGATCTCAAGAAGAATATAAAAAAATGTCTGCAGGATTGAAGGTCCCACTGAGTAGGCACAATGTACATTTCAAATTCCTTTAATTTTAAATATGTTTATATTGTCTCCTGTAAAATAGTCAGATGTCTATTCATATTAATATACAGAATTCACCTGCTTGCTGCTACTACTGCACATTCACCCAGTGTATATACTATATGTCTGTATATATATATATATTTATATATATAATGTTCTTCCTCTACACCCCCCCCAATTTTTGCACATGTCGAGGAGCGTGTCAGCCTACATTTCACTGTGTGTTATACTTGTATAACTATGCATGTGACAAATAAAGAACCTTGAACCTTGAACCTTGAGTACAGTGGCCTCCATCACAAATGGAAGAAGTTTGGAATCACTAGGACTCTTTCTAGAGCTGGCTGCCCAGGCAATCTGAGTGATCAGGGCAGAAGGGCCTTAATCAAGGAGGTGACATAGAACTCAGTGTTCACTCTGACCTCGAGCATTTCTCTGTGGAGAGAGGAGAACCTTGCAAAGGGACAACTATTTATATAGCACTCCATCAATTAGGCCTATATGGTAGAGTAGCCAGACTGAAGCCACTCCTCAGTAAAAGGCACATGACAGCCCACCCGGAGCATAAAGGTACCTGAAGGACTAAGCTCATGAGAAACAAAATTCGCTGGCCTGATGAAACCAATATTGAACTATTTGGCCTGAATGTATCAAGAACGGTGGTATTTAAAGAGACTGAAGACACTCTGGATCACCTCTCATTACATCTGAGATAGTGTATAAGGCCTTGACGTCCAGTCTTTTGTGTTTAAAATGATAAATATAGTTTCTATGTACTTTTGCTCATAGCAAATATTATTTATTCTTAATCAAAAATATAATAGAAGTATAAGTCTAATTAATATGAGAAATGGAGTTTGATTAAGGAAAATTCTGTCTGTTCTAATGTCTGGATTTTATGTGTGTAGACATGATCTTCAACCTTGGCAGATTTATAAAAGTTTTATAAAACCGATGGTTTAGAAAATTTAAAAAGAAAAAGTACTTACAAAGGCCAACATCATGTGGTTTCAAGTTTTTCAGCTCCGCCTGGAGTGTGGTGATTTTATCCACACAGACACGTGTAAACATGGTTATTGTATAGTTTTTGTGAACTGTTATCTTTTCCACAGTCTCCAACAGTTCTGGGAGCTGCAGTTTCTCTTTGATGTTGAGAACAACAGATCTTCCCCCACAGCTCTCACAGAGCTGCTGGATGTCCTTGTTTTCATTTACAAAGTTACCAACAGCTGGATCTGTAGGATCTGAGTCCACAGTGAACAGAATCATGGTGAAGTCATTGACTCGAGAGCTGAATGTGTCCTGGATGGTCTTTAACTCTCCCTTGTCTTCATCAGTGAGGGAATCCACAGGTAGGACCAGGATGAAGGCATGGACACCCTCAGGATCACAGAGGGAGATACACCTGAGTGATTCCTCCATCACTGCCTCCTGAGGTTTTCCATACAAGGCAGGCAGCTCCACCAGGGAAACCCAACGTCCACACACCTCTCCCTGATGTTTAACACACTCTGATGAGTTGGAGACTGAATGAAGCTCAGTCTGACCTAAAATGGCCTTGGCTGCTGACGTCTTCCCTGCTCCTCTCCTCCCACACAGAACCAGGTTTAAAACACACTTTGGTCTCATGAATAATCCGCCATCCTCATCCTCAAATACATCACAGCTCAGACGATCTTCATTTATCTCCTTTGCTGTTTGAACCAAACGTGTTAACAGCTCTGAACGTTCAAAGCTCTTCTGGCACAGGTATCTGTATCTGCACATTCTGATCATTTCTTTTAGCGGTGGATGAGTCACACAGTTTTCAAATGAACTCTCTTCTCTGGATGTTGACATGAAGATTAGTGAATGGTCAAATGATCGATCACTGAACAGTTGAAGGACTCTGCAGAGTCTCTGTTTGTGATCCTCAGTGAAGTTTTCAGGTTGTAGAACCAGCAGGAACACATGAGGTCCAGGAGCAGAGAGCCTCACACAGGTTTCTACATGTTCCTTCAGTTTGTCCTGAGAGATTTTGGTGAGCAGCAGGTCTGGGGTGTTAATGACAACTATTTGTTTTTGCTCAAAGGGTGTACTGAATTCCACACAGCAGTCTGCTGCTCTTTCAGTACAGAACTTCTCCTCTCTTAGTATCATGTTCCCCACTGCTCTCATCTCTGACCAGCTGTTCCCTAGCAGAACCACCCTCAGCTCGGACACTGGGAAGAAAAGTAAATTATTTCCTTATTATTTACTTATTATATTTATTTAATTATTTACTTATTTCCACACAACTAAAGAGAATCAGAAAAGTAATTGACTTAAATTAAATTTAAATATTATGTGTTAATTGAAAAGTTATTTCTCCCCTCAAATTAAGAAATTAAAATCAATAAAACTTGAAGTAAATGCATGTATTTCATTCCACAGTCGTTTCACCACCAACACTAAAACACTTTACCTGGTACACCTCCATCACACATTATTATAAATTTTACACAGACTTACTGAAATTTGGCAGGATTTCATAACTGGAACTGCGTGTCAGTGGTTTCATATTATCTGTGAACGCAAGGGAAGACACGGAAAACTGAATCTTTAGTATTTCTTTTTAACCTACTTGTGTCACAAGTTGGAGTAGCACCAAAGCGCAAGCTTGAATATTTTGTAATTGCTCCAAATTCTATCACTTAAGCTAATTAGCTTTTAAAATCATTTTTCCCCAACTGCTTCGTATTTGTGTGTGGACTGAAGCATGTGCGTGTGAGTCCTCAGAAGTTACACGCAAATCATTGGACACACGTGTAAATCTTAGCTTTTGGACCACATCGTCTTAGAGATCAATAAATTGCATCTGGCCCAGCATTCACCCATTGCCCTGTTATTACTTTCCATTTTTCTTTTTGCACAGCACCATTTGTTCCTTACTTTTTCCTTTTTTCTCCATGTCACTGGTCTCTTTTTTGTTTTGGCTTTGTCTGACGCAGTTGTTTGTATTTCTAACTTTTCTTTTTCATATATCGTCATCTTTCTTCTTTCTGCTGTTGTTACATGTGTAACTTAATAACTCAGCTGTTAGCACAGTGGAGTCCAGTATGTACCGTCTCGAATGCACAAATTTGATTGGCTGAGTGAAGTGCTTAACTCGCATCCAATTCTTCTGTGCAATTCGGCAGCCACTGAACCACAACAATAAACACCAGAAAAGCTGCACCAGTTAAATTAGAAGCCCCACTTTAGGTATTAAACCATAACCGTCGGTTTCGGTTGTAGGTATGGGTCCGTGTAGGACAGCTTGTGGATCCAGATCCAGACTGTGCCCCCCCTTGTTAGTGACCACTGATCTAGAAATTTCTAGGTCAACAATCAAATAAATAGCAGCAGCAGTACTTAAAGGCTCGGTATGACAAATTTTAATGAATATGAATTTTTTTTTTTTTTTTAATTGTGAAAGAATAATTTTACTTAACATGGATGATAGGTGTTGTAGGGTTTGCACATAGAATCACACAGAAAACAGCTACTTCCAATGTGACACATAAGGTAGCTAAGGTTATTTTCATTCAATTTATAATCGAATAATTCATAATTTCATTTCTACATCTCTACAGTTGCCTCAAGGCGCTTTATATTGTAAGGTAAAGACCCTACAATAATACATACAGAGAAAACTCCAACAATCATATGACCCCCTATGAGCAAGCACTTGGCGACAGTGGGAAGGAAAAACTCCCTTTTAACAGGAAGAAACCTCCAACAGAACCAGGCTCAGGGAGGGGCGGGGCCATCTGCTGTGATTGGCTGGGGTGAGAGAAGGAAGACAGGATAAAGACATGCTGTGGAAGAGAGACAGAGGTTAATAACAGATATGATTCAATGCAGAGAGGTCTGTTAACACATAGTGAGTGAGAAAGGTGACTGGAAAGGAAAAACTCAATGCATCATGGGAATCCCCCGGCAGCCTACATCTATTGCAGCATAACTAAGGGAGGATTCAGGGTCACCTGGTCCAGCCCTAACTATATGCTTTAGCAAAAAGGAAAGTTTGAAGCCTAATCTTGAAAGTAGAGATAGTGTCTGTCTCCTGAATCCAAACTGGAAGCTGGTTCCACAGAAGAGGGGCCTGAAAACTGAAGGCTCTGCCTCCCATTCTACTTTTAAATACTCTAGGAACAACAAGTAGGCCTGCAGAGCGAGAGCGAAGTGCTCTGATAGGGTGATATGGTACTACAAGGTCATTAAGATAAGATGGGGCCTGATTATTTAAGACCTTGTATGTGAGGAGCAGGATTTTGAATTCTGGATTTAACAAGAAGCCAAAACAGGAGAAATCTGCTCTCTCTTTCTAGTCCCTGTTTTTATGGTTTAATTTGCACTTTTTTGCCAACTTGGAGGCTGGTCATCTATGAGTTTTCTGCATGAAAGGAAAGGCCCTAGAACAAAACTCCAGAGATCAACATTTTATTTTCAATGAGAATTGCATTAAAGAAACCATGAGTAATTGGTAGCACCTCATGAGCCCTCTTTAGCACAGAGACAGATGTGAATTCGATTTTATGTCTCTGCTTTAGTTTTATTAAATTTGGGCCACTGAAACAATTTCATTACTGTGAGTTTAGATTTTATGTTAAGCCCTTTTTATAACATTGGTCAAGTTTTTAAATCTGTTTTCCTTTTCTTTCAGCCTGAGCACATCATCTGATTTACGGACCTTTATTAAAAAAAACTTTTAGAACTATTGTTAGAAGTAAAATAAATTATAGTAAAATGTACTGCAGTGCATTTCATTGCAGAAACCTTTGATATTATTCATATATCTGTGTTGGGCAGGGTGTAAATATCAGGGCAGAATGGCCTATGTAAAATGTCTGTGAAGGTTCTCAGTCATCCAGGTCATCGTAGTCAAAGGAGATTGCAAAGAAAAGCGTCTGGACTTCTTTAAGTTACTTGAAGACGTTTCACCTCTCATCTGAGAAGCTTCTTCAGTTCTAAGGTCAAATGGTGGAGAGTCCCAGATATAAACCTAGTGGGAGTTTCCCCCCACAGAGGGACAAAAGGACCCCCTGATGATCCTCTAATCGCCTGAGCCAAGGTGTGAAACTGGGTGTGGGTCCCAATCAGCCAGAGTTTCGGGTGAGTTCATTGTGAAACCTGGCCCCACCTTATCATGCGAATTCCTGAGGTCAGATGGCCCAGGATGTGAGTGGGCGTTAAGGCGTCTGGGAAGGGATCTCAAAACTGGATTATAGATGGCAGAGAGTTGGTGTCGTAAGCCCCGCCTCTGTTCAAATATGGTCGCTCACAGTGGACATAGATGCTTCTTTCACTCCTCTTTCAAACCATCTGTCCTCTCTGTCCAAAATATGAACATTGGCATCCTCGAAAGAGTGACCTTTGACCTTTAGATGCAGATGAACTGCTGAGTCTTGTCCTGTGGGCTCTTCTATGTTGTGCCATGCGCTTGTGAAGTGGCTGTTTGGTCTCTCCGATGTAGAGGTCTGGGCATTCCTCGCTGCACTGTACAGCAAACACCACATTGTTAAGTTTGTGTTTTGGCGTTTTGTCTTTCGGGTGAACCAGTTATTGTCTGAGCGTGTTGCTGGGTCTGAAATGCACCGGGATGTCATGCTTGGAGAAAACTCTCCTGAGTTTTTCTGATACACCGGCTACATAGGGGATGACAATGTTGTTGCGTCTGTCCTTCTTATCCTCCCTCGCTGGTGTCTGGTCTTCTTTTCTGTGCCTCTTTGCTGACTTTAAGAACGCCCATTTAGGATAGCCGCACGTTTTGAGTGCTTCCTTTACACGTGTGTGTTCCTTCTTTTTTCCTTCAGGCTTAGAGGGAACATGTTCTGCCCGGTGGTGTAGGGTCCTAATTACTCCAAGTTTGTGTTCCAGAGGGTGATGGGAGTTCTCTTCTCTTCCGTTCTCTTCAATGTGCTGTGCACATTGAAGAGAACGGCAACCTCAACATCGAAGTTTACCGGAAGCCCACACACACGGACCAGTACCTCCTCTTTGACTCCCATCACCCTCTGGAACACAAACTTGGAGTAATCAGGACCCTACACCACCGGGCAGAACATGTTCCCTCTAAGCCTGAAGGAAAAAAGAAGGAACACACACATGTAAAGGAAGCACTCAAAACGTGCAGCTATCCTAAATGGGCGTTCTTAAAGTCAGCAAAGAGGCACAGAAAAGAAGACCAGACACCAGCGAGGGAGGATAAGAAGGACAGACGCAACAACATTGTCATCCCCTATGTAGCCGGTTTATCAGAAAAACTCAGGAGAGTTTTCTCCAAGCACGACATCCCGGTGCATTTCAGACCCACCAACACGCTCAGACAGAAACTGGTTCACCCGAAAGACAAAACTCCAAAACACAGACTTAACAATGTGGTGTTTGCTGTACAGTGCAGCGAGGAATGCCCAGACCTCTACATCGGAGAGACCAAACAGCCACTTCACAAGCGCATGGCACAACATAGAAGAGCCACCTCCACAGGACAAGACTCAGCAGTCCATCTGCATCTTAAGGTCAAAGGTCACTCTTTCGAGGATGCCAATGTTCACATTTTGGACAGAGAGGACAGATGGTTTGAAAGAGGAGTGAAAGAAGCCACTATGTCCACTGTGAGCGACCATCTTTGAACAGAGGCGGGGCTTACGACACCAACTCTCTGCCATCTATAATCCAGTTTTGAGTTCCCTCCCCAGACGCCCACTCACATCCTGGGCCATCTGACCTCAGGAATTCGCACGATAAGGTGGGGCCAGGTTTCACAATGAACTCACCCGAAACTCTGGCTGATTGGGACCCACACCCAGTTTCACACCTTGACTCAGGCGATTAGAGGATCATCAGGGGGTCCTTTTGTCCCTCTTTGGGGGAAAACTCCCACTAGTTTTAAATCTGGGACTCTCCACCATTTGACCTTAGAACTGAAGAAGCTTCTCGGATGAGAGGTGAAACGTCTTCAAGCAACTTAAAGAAGTCCAGACGCTTTTCTTTGCAAGCTCCTTTGATGGCCTATGTAAAAGCATACAGACTTCTTAGTGGTGCAAAGTTATTGGCACAAACAGCAGCATAGGAAAAATAAAGCAGCCAGCCTTTGTCTCTGCAACCAATCAGAGAACGCCTTACATTGCATCTCGATGCACTGCTTTTTCTCCAAGGACTGAAGCAGTCACAGAAATGTTAAATGGGATAACTAATCTGCTAATTAATATGTTAGCTAATTCTACAGCTAATCCCACAGTTAATCCCAAAACTAATCTATTTGCTAATATAATACCTAATCCATGAACTAACAGGAAAGGAGTGCAGTTAGAAGATTAATGTGAAAATGAGAACTGGAAACAACATTATAAATGTCAGTAATACATCTTTTGGAATAACCTTCTAGAACTAGTGTTTACATGTGTACATCATCAGATGTTATGTGAGCTTATGCAACCACCTTCAGTCTAATTTATTTTTTGAATAATCATTTGTTACAAGGTTTTAAAGAATGGATGGACTTACCAGTTCCTACAGTAGCCATGATGTGATCTGCACCCCCACAAAAAAAAAAAAATTAATAACATAATTAAATTTTATTTATACAGCGCCAAATCAGAACAGCAGTTGCCTCAAGGCGCTTTCTATCGTAAGGTAGACCCTACATTAATACATACAGAGAAAATACCCAACAATCATATGACCCCCTATGAGCAAGCACTTTGGTGACAGTGGGAAGGAAAAACTCCCTTTTAACAGGAAGAAACCTCCTGCAGAACCAGGCTCAGAGAGGGGCGGGGCCATCTGCTGTGATTGGTTGGGGTGAGAGAAGGAAGACAGGATAAAGACATGCTGTGGAAGAGAGACATAGATTAATAACAAGTATGGTTCAATGCAGAGAGGTCTGTTAATACATAGTGAGTAAAGAATGGTAAATGGCCTGTATTTGCATAGCACTTTACTAGTCCCTAAGGACCCCAAAGCACTTTACACATCCAGTCATCCACCCATTCACACACTGGTGATGGCAGCTACATTGTAGCACAGCACCCTGATGCCGCACTGCACAGAGCGCAGGCTGCCCGGACCCTTGGCGGCCCACCGGCCCCTCTGACCACACCAGTAGGCAACGATGGTGAGTGTCTGCCCACCCGGACACAACGACCGAGACTGTCAAAGCCGGGGATAGACCACGGCAACAAGCATTCCCTCGAAAGCTCCCGGCTCCTTTGGGACAGTCTCTGGTCGTTGTGGTTTGTGTCCTTGGGCGAGAAGGCGGACACTTCAACCCGTTGCCTCCTGGTGGTTGTCAGAGGGGCCGTTTGTGGCCGCCAAGTTTGTCCGTGCCTCCTCCGCCTCTGTCCCTTTTCTCTCCTTTTTCTTTTTCTTCCCCTTCTCTTCCTCCCCTTTTCTCCTTTTTTTCTTTTCTTTTTTTCCTCTTTTTTTCCCCTTTTCCCCTTTTTTTCCCTCCCTCTTCTTTCTTCCCTTTCCTCCCCCCCACCCTTTTTTTCCCCCCCCTCCTTCCTCCCCCCCTTCCGACTGCAAGGCAGCTACCATTTCCTCTCCAGCTTACGAGTCATCTGCTTTAGGCTACGTGTTTGAGAATTATACCACGGAGTCAGGTACTTCTGATTTGAGACCTTAGTTTTCACAGGAGCTACAGTATCCAGAGTCGTACGTAGTGAGGAGGTGAAATTATTAACAAGATAATCGACCTCTGTTGGAGTAGCGTTCAGATAGCTGCTCTGCTCTATGTTGGTACAGGGCATTGAAGATGATAACAGTGGGTGGATTATATTCTTAAACTTAGTTACAGCACTTTCAGAAAGACATCTACTGTGATAAAGTCTACTCTTCACTGCTGTGTAATCAATTATTGTAAATGTAAATGTTATCAGGAAATGATCAGACAGGAGAGGGTTTTCAGGAAACACTGTTAAATGTTCAGTTTCTATGCCATATGTTAAAACAAGATCTAGAGTGTGATTAAAGTGGTGGGTGGGTTCTTTTACATTTTGAGAGAAACCAATTGAGTCTAATAACAGATTAAATGCCATGTTGAGGCTGTCATTTTTAGCATCTACATGGATGTTAAAATTACCCACAATAATTATTTTATCTGAGAGGAGCACTAAATCTGATAAAAAGTCTGAGAAATCAGAGAAAAACTCTGTGTAAGGCCCAGGTGGACAATAGATGATAACAAGTAAGACTGGTTTCTGAGTTTCACAGCTGGGGTGGATGAGGCTAAGCATCAGGCTTTCAAATGAATTAAAAGTCTGTCTTGGTCTTTCATTAATTAATAGGCTGGTGTGAAAAATTGCTGCCACACCGCAATGTCTGTTTGGGAGCTGACACAGTCTCTATGGAGATGGGTTTTTGGGGGGTAGCAGGAGGAGAGAAGCTGCAGAGAGGCGTGTAAGACTGCAACTCTGCTTCCTGGTCCCAACTCTGGATAGTCATATTTTGGGGGGTTTAATAAATTTGTCCATATTTCTAGAAATGAGAGCTGCTCCATCCAAAGTGGGATGGATGCCGTCTCTCCTAACAAGACCAGGTTTCCTCCAGAAGGTTTGCCAATTATCTATGAAGCCCACATCGTTTCTGGGACACCACTCAGACAGCCAGCAATTTAAGGAGAACATGCGGCTAAACATGTCACTCTTGGTCTGATTGGGGAGGGGACCAGAGAAAACTACAGAGTCCCACATTGTTTTGGCAAAGTTGCACACCGATTCAATATTGATTTTAGTGACCTCCGATTGGCGTAACCGGGTGTCATTACTGCCGACGTGAATTATGATTTTACTGAATTTATGTTTACCCTTAGCCAGCAGTTTTAAATTTCCTTCAATGTCGCCTGCTCTGGCCCCTGGAAGACAATTGACTATGGTTGCCGGTGTCTCTAGCTTCACATGTCTGAGAACAGAATCACCAATTACCAGAGTTTGACTCCCGGCGGGTGTGTCGCCGAGTGGGGAAAAACGGTTAGACACATGAACAGGTTAAAGTGAAAGTGCAGGAGGGACAGGTGAAGAGGCCATGCTGCTATCGAGTTGGCTACGAGCTAAGCTAGTGAAACAGTAAAGACAGTGAGTGAATACTTTGGGCGACCGTGGCTCAGGGGGTTGGGAATCGCATCTGTAACCAGAAGGTCGCCGGTTTGATCCCTGGGCTCTCTGTCCTGGTCGTTGTGTCCCTGGGCAAGACACTTTACCCTACTTGCCTACTGGTGTTGGCCAGAAGGGCCGATGGCGCGATATGGCAGCCTCGCCTCTGTCAGTCTGCCCCCAGGGCAGCTGTGGCTACAACTGTAGCTGCCTCCACCAGTGTGTGAATGTGAGAGTGAATGAATAGTGGTATTGTCACGGTATGACCAGATTCTTTTACCTGGTGATTTTAATATACACGTCTGCTGCCCGGGGAAGCCCCTGGCTAAGGACTTTCTGGACTTAGTGAACTCTTTTAACTTTATTCAGTCTGTTAAAGGTGCCACTCAAGAACATGGTCACACACTGGACTTGGTTTTATCACATGGTTTATCTGTCCAAAACGTACTTGTCGAGGATGCGGTGTTCTCTGACCATATGCCTATTTTATGTGATATTGTTCTTTTTAATCCTGTTCTTAAGCGTGCTGTACCTGCTCGATGTTATCGTGCTTTTGGCTCAGATACTGCCGAGTGGTTTTCCATATTGTTTGACCAATTTATTTCTTATCCTCCTGAGTTGTCCATCTCAGATGGATTAGTTTCTTGTTTGGATTCTGCTTGTAAATCTGTCCTCGTCGCTGTCGCTCCTTTTATATTCAGACAATGCAAGCCAAAGGCTAGTCCTTGGCTAACTGATTTTACCAGAGCCGCTAGAAAAGAATGTAGAAGATGTGAAAGACGGTGGAAAAAAGATAGGCTGTGCGTCTCTATGGAAGCTCTTAAGACTAGCTGGAAAGTCTATCAGAGAGCAGTAAAGGCTGCCAAGCACTCCTATTTTTCTCAACTTATTGCTGCCAGCTTGCATAACCCTCGTGTTCTATATAACACTATAAATTCTGCACTTAATCCGGAAGGCTATATTCTTTTGCACTCTTCTGTGGTTATGTGCAATAAGTTTCTTAATTATTTTGTGGAAAAGGTTGCTAGTTTGAGACCTCCGACTCTACCTATTGCTGACCCAGCCATGCATGGTTCTTGCTCAAGTCTGTTCTCTGCTTTTCTACCAATTGTTTTATCTGATTTAAAGAAACTTGTGTTGAATGCTAAACCGTGTGGCTCTCCAAATGACGTTGTTCCTCCCCGTTTTCTTAAAAAGGTATTTCCTATCATCGGACCACATATTCTGAACATTATTAATACTAGTTTTTTGTCTGGTCAAGTACCTAGGGAATTTAAGCATGCAGTCATACATCCTTTACTTAAGAAACCAGGCTTAGAGAGTTCAGTCATATCAAATTTTAGACCCATCTCTAAGCTTCCCTTTCTTAGTAAGATTCTGGAAAGGATTGTTTATACTCAGTTGATGGACTACTTGAATGACTCTAAATTGTCAGAAATCTTTCAGTCCGGCTTTAAGCCATTGCACAGCACGGAGACAGCCCTCGTAAAAGTTATGAATGACATCCTGATAGCGACAGACCGTGATAAATATGCAGTGCTGGTCTTGTTGGACATGACAGCTGCATTTGACACTGTGGATCACGATTTGCTGATCTCCCGCTTACAGCACGGTGTGGGAATTACTGGTTCGGCACTTTTGTGGTTAAAGTCCTATCTTTTAAATAGGACATTTTGTGTTAAGTTGGGGTCGGCTTCATCCTCTGTGGCCCCTCTGCTTTGGGGTGTTCCACAGGGATCTATTCTTGGGCCGTTATTGTTTTCGTTGTACTTTTTGCCTCTTGGCGCGATTTTCCGAAAGCATAAAGTGCCATTCCATCTATATGCAGATGACTGCCAGCTCTACTTACCTTTTAGTCATTCTGATAGTCTCCCAACTGGACCTCTGCTTGACTGCCTTACTGATGTCAAAGCATGGATGGCAAACAACTTTTTAAATTTTAATGATCGGAAGACAGAAGCAATTTTATTTGGCCCAAATCGTTCTTCTCATACTCCGGATGTTGATCTTGCAGCTTTGACTTCCCAACTAAAGAGCTCGATCACAAATCTCGGAGTTAAAATTGATTCTGCACTCACCTTTGATGACCATGTAAACGGGGTGGTAAAATCAGCATTCTATCACCTCAGACGTTTATCAAAGGTTAAGCCCTTTCTTTCCAAGCATGACTTGGAAAGCGTTATTCATGTCTTTATTACCTCACGTTTAGATTATTGTAATTCTCTTTTAACAGGGGTTGGGCAGGGCACTTTGTCACGCTTGCAATTAGTGCAAAATGCTGCGGCACGATTTTTAACTGGCAGAAGAAAATTTGATCACATCACTCCGATTTTGGCCTCTTTACACTGGCTTCCAATTGAATTCAGGATGGTTCAGGAGGTTTTAAAGTCCTTTTATTGGCTTTTAAATCTCTAAATGGTCTGGCACCTGTTTATTTGTCTGATTTGTTGAAGCCCCACGTCCCCACTCGTTCCCTTCGGTCAGCTGAGCAGTTGCTGCTTTCGGTCCCAAAGTCACGGCTGAAACTTAGAGGAGACCGAGCGTTCTCTGTTGCCGCGCCGATGCTTTGGAATAACCTTCCTCTCCATATTAGACAGGCTGCATCAGTGCCAGTTTTTAAGTCTTTATTAAAAACCAATTTTTATTCCCTGGCTTTTAACTCTGTGGGTAACTGACATTTTTATTTTATTTTTTTATTTTTTATTTTTTATTTTTTTTTATTTTTTTCATTTTTTATTGCTATGTCTGGTTTTATTACTATGTGCATATTAGTATAGTACAGCACTTTGGTCTACCAGGTGTGTTTTTAAAGTGCTATATAAATAAATAAATGATGATGATGATGATGATTGTAAAGTGCTTTGGGTGCCTTGAAAAGCGCTATATAAATCCAATCCATTATTATTATAATAAATTAAATAGTGAGTACACAGAAAGTGTGCTCTGGATGAAGGACGTGAAGATTATACTATGAAAAAAGAAGTTATCTAAAAGTTTTTAATTAAATTGCTATGCAGATAAGCTACTCAAACACACCACTGTGTAGGACAGGAATAGGAAGTGATACTCAGTGCCACAGAGAGAGTGAACACCAAGTGACAGTGTCACCCAAAGCATGCATTCAGGTTTAAGGATGTAGGTTTGAGTAAGCTTTAGTGAAACGTAGTAACCTTTAAAGCAACATAAGGGAACTTTTACTTATGTCAGTGTTCTGTGATTTGGATGGCTTATCATAAAGGTATGTCCTCTAACTTTTCACCATTTTCACAGGATTTGAAAACACACACACACACACACACACACACACACACACGTACACACACACACACACGTACACACGTACACACACACACACACACACACACACACGTACACACACACACACACACACACACACACACACACACGTACACACACACACACACACACACACAGACATGAATGCAGTTAGTCCTGTTCAGTGTGAGCTAACAAGTAAAAACCGGTATTTCACAATCCATTCGTTGAAAATGTTCTACAGCTACATTGTCTGAAATTCAGTTGTCAAATAAGAGTACTGTAAAATAAAGCTGAAATAAACATGACTCAGAAATATCAGAAGTGCCTTAGATTAAGGTGTAACTCTTACAGTAGCTATATAATAAAGATAAAAATGGGGGAAAGATGGCATCAAAGTTAGAGGGAGAAAGCAATTAAAGGAACTCGTGAAAATCAGATAAGAGCCATAAGTTGTAACCGGCATGTAAGTGCAGAGGTCCCAGGGATGGTGCCACTAAGACAAATATGAAATCCCTGCATTACAGGTGATGTTCAGGGGCAAGGAAATGCAGTTTACTTGGTTCACCTCCCTCTTGTATTTCAGTAGTGGGGGGTCCATCCCAGCACCCTAGGTGCATCTGCCCAGAATATTTAAATTAAAAGCTAGCTGTTAGCAACAGGTCATCCCTTCCCTGCTGCTTCACACTGGTCACCGCTGTAAATCTTGATCCCCCCCCCCCCCACACACACACACACACACACACCTTTTCTCTTATTTTTTCCTCTCACCACTTTTTTCCCCCACTGTTCTCTGCTTTCTTATATTTTTCCAATCTTGCCTTTACTCCCTGTGTGTTCCAGCATAATCGATTGGACAATGACATGAACAATAAAATAAAGTAAATTAATAAAACAAAAACATTAACAAGCGTACAGAGTCTATTACTCCTCATAGGAAAGCAAATATGTCTGGCAATACAAAGCATTCAGACCATAATCCTGCTTCTACAACTGCTGAACAGGACAGGTTAAAAAAAAATCCCATCCTAATTATGTTCACCATGTATTCTGATACCACATTAATGTTACCTTTCTCACTTCACAGCTGTTGCTAGCAGTGAGGCCTGGTTACTAGTTGTTGTTGGCATATCGGTTAATTTCCAGTAAGGAAGTTAAATAAATTAAATGGAAAGATTAAGACAAACGTGATCACTTTGCTCAGTTACAGTTGAGTAATATGTGCAGTAGTAACCTTGGAAAAAAAGATCAAACAGCACTATTCTTCTACACCGTTTCTGCGTGAAATCTGTCCTCAACCTGAACTCAAACTAAACCTGAAGTTATAAAAAGTAATTGAAATCTGGAATTCAGTGCGAGAGAGAAGCCTTTTTCTGTCCCTTAGTTCAACGAAGCTGTTTGCAGCACATTTACCCTTTTATCAGCAAAAAAGGCTTGAACACAAACTCACCCGACACTCATGAGACTAATTTGTCTTCCAAGTTTGTCCTCTCGTGCTGCCAGTCATCAGTTATTAAAATCAGTCACTATAGCCAACACACTGACTACCGCGGTCAAGTGAGCCGTCATTTGTGAGCCGCAGTCAAGCCAGCCGCCTCTTATCCGCCGCATAAATTTTCTTGCGCGTCTACACTAGCTATTACGGCAGCGCCTTTTCCTCCTTCTTTACCGATCGTACGCGCGCGCGCAATCACACATTGGGTAGGGACAGCCTGGTTGCGTCATAATCAAAAATTCATTAACAATCATCCTTAATGGTTGATGTCCAATTTTCAACACATTTCTCCTCTGGGACACCTACTGTACCTCTGGGCCACGTTTCACCTCAGTCTGCTGCATCAAAATTTGTGCAATATTAGTGGAACAAAAATGCTGCTGAGAGAGTCATGACAGGGACTACAAAGCGACAGCATATTTCACCCATATTTGCTTGTCTTCACTGACTCCATTTGAAATCCAAATTAGAATTTTTGAATCTTTTTCTCACATACAAGGTCTTGAGAAATCTGGTTCTAGTTTACGTTAAAGTCCTCACAGTATATATCCCTAAATGGCCGCCTATCTCTTTTAGACTGCAGGCGTACTTGTGGTTCCTATAGTATTTTAGGGTTGAATGGCAGACAGAATCTTCAGCACTCAGGCCTCTCATGTTTTGTGGATACAGCTCCCAATATTAATTCAGTAGACAAACACCTGTCTCAGCTTTTGAGAGCCTTAAAACCTTCTGTTTTGACAAATAATACAGTTAGGATCGATCAGGTGACCCTGAATCTTCCCTTATTTGTGCTGCATTAAGCCTAGGCTCCTGTGGGATTCCCATGATATATTTATTTTTTCTTCTTCACTCTCTCTGTGTTTATACACCTCTCTGCATTTAATCATTATTTAGTATGTATTGCTTGCTCTCTTCCATAGTTTATATGTTGTCCTGTCTCCTCCCATCAACCTCAGCCAGTTACAGTAGGCTGTCTCTCCTTGAGCCTGGTTCTGCCAGATGTTTCTACCATTTCAAATTGAGTTTTTCCTTCCCACTCACTAAATGTTAGCTCATATAGGGTCATTAAATTGTTGGGGTTTTCTTTGTATTATTGTTGTGTTTTAACCAACAACATAAAGTGTCTTGAGGCGACCGCTGTTGTGATTTAGTGCTAGATACACAACATTTAATTGCTTACACCAGAATGAATTAAATTGTATAAATTCAAATTATATATTCATTGTTGAAATGTTTTGTTTTGGGGGGCTTTATAAGAAAGCCCTCCGCAAAGCCAGAACATCTTACTATTCATCACTGATTGAAGAAAATAAGAACAACCCCAGGTTTCTCTTCAGCTCTGTAGCCAGGCTGACAAACAGTCAGAGCTCTTTTGAGCCAACCATCCCTTTAACGTTAACTAGTAATGACTTCATGAACTTCTTCACAAATAACATTTTAATCATTAGAGAAAAAATTACCAATAATCATCCCACAGATGTAATATTATCTACAGCTACTCTTAGTACCATTGATGTTCATTTAGACTCTTTTTCTCCAATTGATCTTTCTGAGTTAACTTCAATAATTACTTCCTCCAAACCATCAACGTGTCTTTTAGACCCCATTCCTACAAAACTGCTCAAAGAAGTCCTGCCATTAATTAATGCTTCGATCTTAAATATGATCAACCTATCTCTAATGATCGGCTATGTACCACAGGCCTTCAAGCTGGCTGTAGTTAAACCTTTACTCAAAAAGCATCTCTAGACCCAGCTGTCCATGCGGAACATGCTTGAACTTGGTGTGTGGGATGCATTTGTGCTAGTTGTGCAAAACTTTCCTAGCGACGATTGGGCTGAAAGCTACGCTGAAGTTGTCAGCAGTCAGTTAGTGTGAGCTTGCCATAGTGTGAGGTGCACACTTTGCCTCTGTGTTTTCCCTTCAGGAGTGTGGAGACGAGAGGGCAGCAAACACAGGTGCACGGACACTAGGAGAAGACACAGCATGGGAGTCAGTGGTGCACAGGGATTTGTTGCGTGTTTGTTTGCTGTGTGGATGATTTTACTACACTGTAAATAAGTGCACTGCTTTCATCTCAAGAGTTTGGATCCTCCTTCCCCACATCCTGCCAGCACATACCGCGACAGATGTAGGACACTTAATTTCCTTTTTTTTTTTTTTTTTTTTTTTTTTTTTTTTGTGTCCCGTTTGGATCTTTAGCCATCAGAATTGTTGTCTTAAGGCCAAGAAAGATGCCAAGCGGATTTATTTTACCAAGTGGATCATCATGGCCTTGCCATATTGGTCCATTTGATTGACCTTTATTATAATTATGAATTTATTTTATTTTCAGTTGCTGCAAACGGGACAGACATGACTGGAGGATAGGACAGAGAGAAAGAATGAAAGAAAGAGAGGGAGAGAAAGAAAACCAAATGGGAGAAGAGACGGTGAGAAGGGGGGGGAGAAAAACAAAAAAACAAAAAAAGAAACAAACAAAACACCTGGGTCACCTGTATGGAGAAAAAAAACAGAAGAGAAAGCAAACAACAAAGAGCAACATAATAAAAAAAACGGCACCATCACAATAAACTAGCTAGCAGTAGATATCAGTAGATACTAAATAATAAATGATATTGTGCAGCACCCAAGATAGACAGCGCACAATGTGCTTTGAGGCAGCAGCCAAGAAAGCTGTAGTCCGCGTCTGTGAATACCCGTGTGTACACCTGTGTGCATACCTGTGTGGATCAGCATGCTTGCATTCCAAAGGTTTCTCCATGTAACGATCTGCTAGGGAGTGTGGGGAGCCACAGCCCCGTCCTCAAGGACATGAAGCAGGTGAGGAGAGAAAAAAATACAGGAAATACAGAGAAAAATAACAAAAGAGCACAAGGAAGAAAAAAAGAGGGGAAGACAGCAGACAAAAGGGAAAAGGCAAGAGAGAGGACGAGAGTATCAAAGAGGAGCGAGAAGAAGAAGCGGAGGAAGCAAGGAGAAGAAAGTGGGGAGGGGAAGGGAAGAGAAAGCGGCAGAGAAGAAGGAAGAAAGACGCACTTCGTGTGTGAGCGCTGTGGAGGACGATTTGTGTTTCGAACAATCAAGACGAAAAATCCTGTCAGCCCCGAAACCTGTTGGAGCCTGTGGAACCGCTCACCGTTCACAAACCCTCACCTCCACTGTTCCGGTTCGTGGGATTAAAATCACACAACTCCAGGCGGGCTGAAAAACTCGAATCACATGCTTGTTGTCTTGTAAGTCTTTTGTTTAAATTTGCCCATCGTTTTTTCTCTACACCCACTTTCTCATTGCACGGTTTTGAACGGATCGTCTACACAATAAAAATCCAGACATTCAGAAACAGACACAGACTTTTCTTACTCAAACTCTTTTAATAATAGACTTGTTTCCTCTACTTTTGAATACGACTTACTTAAATTGGATGAGCAAACAAGACAAGAAACCTATATTATCCATAACACCAAGATGACGCAAGGCTTATACACATTCCAGAGTACTGAGGGTTGACACGCGGTTCTTCCAGTCTCTTAACTACCACCGTATCTTGATCCTTCCGGCCAAGCTAGTTCAATATTGGTTCAGTCAGGGCAGTATTTTGGTTTTCCTGACGCTAGTCCTTTATAGGGTACTTCTGATCCGGTGGGCTTGTGTCCTGGCCCTCTTTTCTTCGTTTGGCTTCGTCTGTCTACTCCCCATATAGCTCTGCTGGCTGTCTTCTAATAGTGCCCTTTGCCAAGGTTTTCTCTTTCACGAGCGACCTACCTGGCTTCTCGGTCGCGTGAACCCCTGACTTTCTATAGTGTCCCCCTCCTTTGCTTCCGGCCCTTCGCCTGATCCTCAGCTTGCCGGGCAGCCGGCTTCTCGGGCACGCGTTCCTTGCTCCGTTCAGGTACCTTCTTCCCCTTTTGCTGGCTGCCCCCTTTCCTTTCAAAGGTTCCCGGTTCCAGGTTCTCTTTTACCCTGCGATACGTTCTCCAAGGGTCTCCCCCCACCGTGGCCCTGTAGGCTTGCCGCTCTCGCCTGTGCCCACACCTGTCTTGTGGGGGGTGTCTCCTTCCTCCTCCACTTTCTCTCTCCCTATCTTCTCCTCCTCTCCCCCTCCTCTCCTTATTTTGTCCCCTCTCTCCTCCCCGTCCTCGGTAGGGAAGGACTGGACACAGAACCAAGGCCGAGGAGGACGGGGGCAACCCAACCTCAGAATTGCGTAGCTTTTCTCTTCCCCTTTCCCTCCTC
>NW_024387139.1:0-13164 GCF_900408965.1 Simochromis diagramma | reverse complement strand
GTGTGTCCAGGATGGGACTTTGAATTGCCAAACTCTGAGGTCAGTCAGCATGTTTTAGTTGTGCTGAGATGAATATGATGTGAAAGTTGTGCTGACACTAAACTGCAGACATCAGGCTGATATTATACTGATCCACACTGAGGATCTTCATGGTAAAGTCTGTTTTCTTCTTCTCTGGTTTAGTCCATTGACTGCAGCAGAACAATGTTCACATTTCAAACCTTCAAAGAAGAAGAAAATCCTCCACTGGATAATTCACTGTGAAACTCTCAAACTCTTCATTCCACCTTAAAGTCTGTCTGACACTGAAATCCAAAGCAAAATGTGCGTTTGCTTTACAGACAGCAGTCCAACACAAACATACACACATCATCCAAAACACAGTCCAACATCCAAATCTCCTCCACTGCCAGCATGAATGATGGGAAAGAGAAGGAGGAACACTCTGACATTCAGGGTTAGAATGAGTTTCATGAAGCAGACTGTGAAGATCAAAGCTGCATTAGAAAGCTTACATGAATGAATGAGTGGACAGAAGTGGACAGAGATCATCTGAAGCACTTCAAAGGCTTTAAATCAGCACATTTCTCTTTATTCTTTATCAACTCTGTTAGTTTCTCTCAGTTTTCTGTGGAATGAAGCTAACAGCAGGCTAATAAGATGCTGACCAATAGGTTTCTATTAAAGGTTGTAATTTGTATATGAAAAAGTGCTTTGGCTCAGCAGGGATCAGCTTACAGGTAGAATACAGCTGCTGGATGGGATTAGCATGTCATAGCTATCTACCAAACTGCTAACTGGTGGATTTCAGGCCATCTATGGATCATTTTTGCTAACTGTTTATTCAGCTTAGGCTCACAGGGCTGCAGCCTGTGCCCTAGCTGTCATAGGGAAGAGGCGTGGTCCACCTGCACAGGTGAGCAGTCCATCACAGGGCCAACAGAGAGAGACAGAGAAGCACTCTCTCACATCCACACCTACAGCCAATTTAGAAGCACCAATGAACTTAAGCAGCATTTCATGCAATTCAATTCAATTTTATTTATATAGCGCCAAATCACAACAAAAGTTGCCTCAAGGCGCTTCATAGATACAGAGAAAAACCCAACAATCATATGACCCCCTATGAGCAGCACTTTGGCGACAGTGGGAAGGAAAAACTGCCTTTTAACAGGAAGAAACCTCTGGCAGAACCAGGCTCAGGGAGGGGCGGCCATCTGCTGCGACCGGTTGGGGTGAGAGAAGGAAGACAGGATAAAAGACATGCTGTGGAAGAGAGACAGAGTTTAATAACAGATATGATTCAATGCAGAGAGGTCTATTAATACATAGTGAGTGGGAAAGGTGACTGGAAAGGAAAAACTCAATGTATCATGGGAATCCCCGGCAGCCTACGTCTATTGCAGCATAACTAAGGGAGGATTCAGGGTCACCTGGTCCAGCCCTAACTATATGCTTTAGCAAAAAGGAAAGTTTTAAGCCTAATCTTAAAAGTAGAGATAGTGTCTGTCTCCTGAATCCAAACTGGAAGCTGGTTCCACAGAAGAGGGGCCTGAAAACTGAAGGCTCTGCCTCCCATTCTACTTTTAAATACTCTAGGAACAACAAGTAGGCCTGCAGTGCAAGAACGAAGTGCTCTAATAGGGTGATATGGTACTACAAGGTCATTAAGATAAGATGGGGCCTGATTATTTAAGACCTTGAATGTGAGGAGCAGGATTTTGAATTCTGGATTTAACAGGAAGCCAAAACAGGAGAAATCTGCTCTCTCTTTCTAGTCCCTGTCAGGACTCTTGCTGCAGCATTTTGGATCAGCTGAAGGCTTTTCAGCGAGTTTTTAGGACTTCCTGATAATAATGAATTACAGTAGTCCAGCCTGGAAGTAATAAATGCATGAACTAGTTTTTCAGCGTCACTCTGAGACAGGATATTTCTAACTTTAGAGATGTTGCGCAAATGGAAGAAACCAGTCTTACATATTTATTTAATATGTGCGTTGAAGGACATGTCCTGGTCAAAAATTACTCCAAGGTTCCTCACAGCGTTACTGGAGGCCAAGGTAATGCCATCCAGAGTAAGAATCTGGTTAGATACCATATTTCTAAGATTTTCAGGGCCGAGTACAATAACCTCAGTTTGATCTGAATTAAGAAGCAGAAAGTTAGTGGCCATCCAGGTCTTTATGTCTTTAAGACATTCCTGCAGTTTAACTAATTGGTGTGTGTCATCTGGCTTCATGGACAGATAGAGCTGGGTGTCATCTGCATAGCAGTGTAAATGTATGCTATGTCTTCTAATGATGCTGCCTAAGGGAAGCATGTATAATGTAAACAGATTTGGTCCTAGCACTGAACCCTGTGGAACTCCATAATTAACCTCAGTGTGTGAAGAGGACTCTCCATTTACATGAACAAACTGGAGTCTATTAGATAGATATGATACAAACCACTGCAGCGCAGTACCTGTAATACCTACAGCATGTTCTAATCGCTCTAATAGGATATTATGGTCAACAGTATCGAACGCTGCACTAAGGTCTAGCAGGACAAGCACAGAGATGAGTCCACTGTCAGAGGCCATAAGAAGATCATTTGTAACCTTCACTAAAGCGGTTTCTGTGCTGTGATGAGCTCTGAAACCTGACTGAAACTCTTCAAATAAACCATTCCTCTGCAGATGATCTGTTAGCTGTTTGACAACTACTCTTTCAAGGATTTTTGATATGAAAGGAAGGTTGGAGATTGGCCTATAATTAGCTAAGACTGCTGGGTCTAGAGATGGCTTTTTGAGTAAAGGTTTAACTACAGCCAGCTTGAAGGCCTGTGGTACATAGCCGATTATTAGAGATAGGTTGATCATATTTAAGATCGAAGAATTAATTAATGGCAGGACTTCTTTGAACAGTTTTGTAGGAATGGGGTCTAAAAGACACGTTGATGGTTTGGAGGAAGTAATTATTGAAGTTAACTCAGAAAGATCAATTGGAGAAAAAGAGTCTAACTTAACATCAATGGTACTAAGAGTAGCTGTAGATAATATTACATCTGTGGGATGATTATTGGTAATTTTTTCTCTAATGATAAAAATTTTATTTGTGAAGAAGTTCATGAAGTCATTACTAGTTAACGTTAAAGGGATGGTTGGCTCAAAAGAGCTCTGACTTTTTGTCAGCCTGGCTACAGAGCTGAAGAGAAACCTGGGGTTGTTCTTATTTTCTTCAATCAGTGATGATTCGATCAGTAAGATGTTCTGGCTTTGTGGAGGGCTTTCTTATAAAGCAACAAACTATTTCTCCAGGCTAAATGATGATCCTCTAAATTTGTGACACACCATTTCCTTTCCAGATTACGAGTCATCTGCTTTAGGGTACGTGTTTGAGAATTATACCACGGAGTCAGGTACTTCTGATTAGAGACCTTAGTTTTCACAGGAGCTACAGTATCCAGAGTCGTACGTAGTGAGGAGGTGGAATTATTAACAAGATAATCGACCTCTGTTGGGGTAGCGTTCAGATAGCTGCTCTGCTCTGTGTTGGTACAGGGCATTGAAGATGATAACAGTGGGTGGATTATATTCTTAAACTTAGTTACAGCGCTTTCAGAAAGACATCTACTTTGATAAAGTCTACTCTCCACCGCTGTGTAATCAATTATTGTAAAAGTAAATGTTATCAGGAAATGATCAGAGAGGAGAGGGTTTTCAGGAAACACTGTTAAATGTTCAGTTTCTATGCCATATGTTAAAACAAGATCTAGAGTGTGATTAAAGTGTTGGGTGGGTTCTTTTACATTTTGAGTGAAACCAATTGAGTCTAATAACAGATTAAATGCCATGTTGAGGCTGTCATTTTTAGCATCTACATGGATGTTAAAATCACCCACAATAATTATTTTATCTGAGCTCAGAACTAAATTAGATATAAAGTCTGAGAAATCAGACAGAAACTCTGTGTAAGGCCCAGGTGGACGATAGATGATAACAAGTAAGACTGGTTTCTGAGTTTCACAGCTGGGGTGGACGAGGCTAAGCATCAGGCTTTCAAATGAATTAAAAGTCTGTCTTGGTCTTTCATTAATTAATAGGCTGGTGTGAAAAATTGCTGCCACACCGCCCCCTCGGCCTGTGCTTTGAGATTTCTGGTAGTTAGAATGACTCGGGGGTGTTGATTCATTTAAACTAACATAATCATCCTGCTGCAACCAGGTTTCTGTAAGGCAGAGTAAATCAATTTGTTGATCAATTATTAAGTCATGTACTAACAGAGACTTGGAGGAGAGAGACCTAATATTTAATAATCCACATTTCACTGTTTTACTCTTTGGTTCAGATGTGGATACTGTATTGTTCTTTCTTTGTAATTGTTTATGTTTAAGTTGTTTGTTGCTGGTTTTTAGTTTGTTATTTGTCTTTTTGGAAGCTGACACAGTCTCTATGGAGATGGGTTTTTGGGGGGGTAACAGGAGGAGAGAAGCTGCAGAGAGGCGTGTAAGACTGCAACTCTGCTTCCTGGCCCCAACTCTGGATAGTCATATTTTGGGGGGTTCAATAAATTTGTCCATATTTCTAGAAATGAGAGCTGCTCCATCCAAAGTGGGATGGATGCCGTCTCTCCTAACAAGACCAGGTTTCCTCCAGAAGGTTTGCCAATTATCTATGAAGCCCACATCGTTTCTGGGACACCACTCAGACAGCCAGCAATTTAAGGAGAACATGCGGCTAAACATGTCACTCCTGGTCTGATTGGGGAGGGGACCAGAGAAAACTACAGAGTCCGACATTGTTTTGGCAAAGTTGCACACCGATTCAATATTGATTTTAGTGACCTCCGATTGGCGTAACCGGGTGTCATTACTGCCGACGTGAATCATGATTTTACTGAATTTACGTTTTGGACTGTGGGAGAACATCCAACCTCCACAGAAAGGTCAACAAGCTTCAACCTACAACCTTCTTGGTTTGACTATTCTTCATCTGTAGTTTGAATGCTGAACATTTGCCTATTTAAATCATAAGACCAGTCACTATACAGAGATGTGCTTCTGAATGTGGACGATGTGTCTTCTGCTGCAGTGATGCAGTTCTGCTTGTGTTGAGTGATGTAAACAACTGATCGATCTAAACGCTTTAAACGTCAAAATTGATCATTAGATTTTTTATGACACAACAGCGGTGAGTGTTCCCACCTTCTGCTCTTTGTAACTTAACGCAATCTTTCCATTTTCGAGTTTTGGACATGATTTTGGAGTATATCTTCGCAGTCGCGATTGACCGCAAAGTAAAGCTACCGGAAATGCACAACCCCACATCCGGTCTCAAACCAGGAAGTTAGCATTGTCTCGTGCACATAGTAAATTACAGTTAGTTCCTTTACAAAGAGGTGGAGGTGGTGGGGCCACAGCACCATCATCACTGAGTGCCATAGGACACTTAACCTTTGTTTCCATATGCTGGGAACTTCCTGTTGTTCCAAGGAGGACTGGAAAATGTGTGAAAATCTCCCAGTCAGTTCCTCACAGCACACTTCAATCATTTCCCTCCCACAGCATCAGGACCAGGGCTTTTTCTCTCTTTGCTCCCACTAAGAGATTTCCACACAAACACCTCATCAGTGGGACTCTCAGAGCTACCAGCCCTTTGCTACAATCACAAAGCTCTTCATTGAAATCAATGATATCAAAGCTGGAATCCAATGAGTCCAAGTCTTCTGCTGATTCAGCATCACATTCATCTTTGCTCCTTGTTCTGCATCCCCACCATGGACTTCATTCCTTTCCAAGCCAGCCTTGAGTGTCCTTTATTCAGCTCATCCTCTGCTTTACTTTTACACCTGATTTTAGCTGCTTTATCTCTCTTTCAACAAGTTTCTGTGCCTCAATCTTTTTCTTCTCTCCCTCATAACAAGACAGCTTCTTCTGCCTGAGAACATGTTGGAGTGATTTACTAATCCAGGGCTGCTTATTGGGGAAAATACTTCCTGTTTCCAAAGTAATCCCCATTTTTCCCAGAAAGAAATGTAAGTAGAAATCGATGATCTAAGTGAGAACATGAGCCTTTAAAAAGTCCCAGTGGGTGCAGTCAAAGCAGTTGTGACGCCCACAAGTGTATGGTCACAATTGTAATTTTGTTGTGAATTGTTTTTGATGTAAAAGACCTGATTTTATGGTGGTATTGCACTTTTCATTTAGCGTTATGGACAATGTAATTGCGTGGCATTGCCACAAGGGGGAGATAGTGGGGAGTGCGATAGGCCGTTGCAACGCGTCTCTGCCTCAGACCGAACGCAACTGATGTCTCCTGTCTCTGCTTTTCTGTTAAAAAAAACAGGTCAGTAGTTCAAGTTTGCTCACCGCAATGTACATATAAAGGCAAGAAACCTTTTTCTGTCTTAGTTTAAAGACCGCAAATGTTGTGTGAGAGTGTGTTTTCACCGATTGAGAGAAAGCTAACTATACCGCCATTTGTAATGGCAGCCGCCATTTCACTCGTAGTCTAAATAGGCAGCTGGTCTTATTACCTGTTTTATTTTGTGACAAATGGAGCTCTTAAGACGCTTCTTTTATCCTGGCATTATTGGAAGTTACAGTTGAATAGGACCTACCCAGTTCTTATGTGTCAAATGTAAATAGTCTGATGTATACTGTTTGTGGATGATTGTGAACTGTTTGTGAGGAATGGAAGAATATTTTTGTTTATTGGTTACAAATGTAATATATTGTTTGAATCTGTTAAAGTATAAGGAATGTATAAAGGTGACATAAGCGGGTTAATTGCAGTGTTAGTGGTGCTGCACAGAAATGTTTTTGATGCTGAAATGCAGTAAAATTGGTTACAGATTTATTGTAAATAAGGACGTTCACATACAATGATTATTTTGTAAGTTTATTCTTGCGAGACTGCAAGGTAACCAAAAGGGTTTGAGCCATGGACCTAATTGGATGTTTGTGTTGTTAAAAGAGAAATCTGTGTGTCCAAATGAAAAGAAAAGGACGTTGTTAAATTCTGTTAATAAACCAGACGAGGAAGAGCCTGCAGACCGAACGCAACTGATGTCTCCTGTCTCTGCTTTTCTGTTAAAAAAACAGTTTAAAAACAGACCCCATCGAAGGCCTGTAACACAGTCCCTCATTCCCAGTATAGAGTCTTTGGTCCAGACTGGAACAACTGTGTGCCCAGTTTGAGCTCTCTTCAGTGCTGTGACCTGACAGACCCAGAGGGGCCATCACATCACATTTAGAAGCTCCCCTAATGGAGCCACAACACATGTCCAACACTTAGTCTGTCTTGTTGGACCAACTGGAAGAAATGATTCAAGGACTTAGTCACAGAACAGAGATTTAAATCTCCAAAGTCCAACTGGCTGCATCAGGACATATAGTCTGAAACTCTGCACAGTTTCCTGTTTGAAGCTGCTTCCTGTTGGCTTCAGCTGTTTGGAGTTTCCATTTTCTAAACTTCTACATTCTGAACCTTCTTCAGCTCTGAACAGATGATGAAACACTGAATGATTTCAAGCTCACACTTTGTCTAATAAACTTACATCTTTCATTCTTTATACAGATTGTGGGGCTGTGGTTTGTCAAAGATCAGCTGTGATTATCTGGCAGCAGCACTGAAGTCCAACCCCTCCCATCTGAGACAGCTGGACCTGTGGGGAAACAACCTGAAGGATCCAGATGTGAAGCAGCTGTCTGATCTTCAGCAGAGTCCAGACTACAGACTGGAGACTCTGGGGTCAGTAGAGTGATGGAGTGAGTGGGTGGTGCTGTCAGCAGTATTGTACTAAACACAGTCAGTATGAAACAAAGATCCAGTGTTTCCTGTTAAGCTGCAGCTTCTCAGTGAAGCTGTGAGAGGAGAATGGTGACAGGCTTCAGGATTGGACACAAACACTTCCTGTTTCTGACCTTTATCTTCACCATAGTAACGGCTGACACGCTCTGATCAAACGCTGTCAACAGCCAATCAGCTCTCTGAACAAAGCAGCACGCAGACCAATGACTGCATTCATTTCCAAGTTTAAAGCAGTGAAGAAGACAGTCTGTAGGTGAGGAAGAATTTAGTGAGAGCAGATGTTTGGATGGAATTCCTCCAGTTAACAGCTGGAACCGTCCATCTGGATTGTTGGGCTTGTTGTTGGGGTTCCTACAGAGCTCAGAGTGGACACACCAAGGTTCTTCTAATGAATGAAAGTCCAAACTCAAACTAGGAGGGAAAAACATTTTCATCAACTTCAATAAAAATCCAAAGATTAGAAAAAGTGAAGCAACAATGAGTCCTAGTACAGTCCCAGCACTGAAGTCCCTGCTGCTCTTTATACTGGATGTGCTGCATCACTGACTGACAGCTGATGAAGAGTCTCTGGAAACACTCGTTTATCTCCTCTGCTCTTCCTTCTTCTCTCTGCAGGTGGAGGCGATGATGGTAAACAGGACGGTGTGTGTGCTGAGAGAGGAGGAGCTGTGTCCTGATGATCCAGAGAGGTTGAAGCAGCAGCAGCTTGTGTGTAGAGACGCTCTGACTGGGCCATGTTACTGGGAGGTGGAGAGGAGAGCTTCATCCAGCAGTGACTGACAGAGGAATGAGAAGAAGTGCAGATGACTGTCAGTGCTGCAGAGTGAACTGCTCTGAGAACAGCTCCACTGTCAGACACAATGTAGAGTCCAGCATCATCCCTGTGTGTCCCTCTGGATCTGACAGAGGATCATCAGTGTATCTGGACTGCTCTGCTGCTGCTCTGTCCTTCTACAGTCTCTGCACAGTCTCTGTCTGACTCTGGCTTCAGACCCTCCTGGATCAAACTCACCTGGAAAGACTTTCAAACATCACTCAATAGATTTGAATACAGAATATATTTGATATATACTGTAGATGTACTGTAGAGTTGCAGTTTGTCACTTGTAAATACAGTCTGTGAGCAGCTGTGAGCTGAAAGATCTTTCTAGAAACACGAAATGTTTTCACTCTTCTGTTGCTTTTTCATATATTTCCACAACATTAATATTGATCCCACCTGTCTCACCTGTTTCATGCTTTTATACATAATAACAGGACACGTGTGATCTGAGCGCTGCTGTGGTTGCTGTGCTGCACGTCTTCATTTAGATAACAGAGACATCTAGTGGTTCAGAGGGAGAACTGCAGGAGGTGGAGCTGTGTTTTAGCATGGAAAACTTTTTATCTTTTAGGTGCAGATACAAATATGACAAGTATCAGTGTAAGATACAAAAGGTCACATCAGTTAGCAGAGGGAACAGTGATCACACAGCAATGTAAGAATAGAAACATAACAGTGAATCTGGACATGTATACAGATGGAAGCAAACAAACAGGATGTAACACTACATTAAAGCCACAAATGGGAAGAAAACAAAGCCAAAGGAAAATATATTTGATCTCAGGAATCCAAATCAGATGCTTTAGAGCAGGGGTCGGCAACCCTGGGCACGCGTGTCACAGCTGCCACGTGAAGGGTTAACTGATGGCACGACCATAGCTGGACTGGCCATCGGGCATACTGATGGTGATTTTTTATTTTTATTTTTGTAACGGTGTAAACAATGAAAGATGGCGGATTGGCCGGATGCTGGTCAATGTGTAAAAATAAGTCAGTTGTTTGGTGGTGGCTATGGCGGAGCTTCCACAGAGGCAACAGGTGGATGAGGGAAAGGGGAGGCAGGAGGAGCAGAGACCCGAGGCGGCCGCCGGTCCGAGTGTCAGGTGAACTGAACTTCAGGTAAGAAGTTATGACCTGCAGTCTGTCTGGGTCAGATATAAACCAAGTTTAGGTGGAGTTTATTTTCCTTGTGCTGACTTTTTACAGTCAGTTACAATAACTCGTACTGCTACTAGCTAGCATGACGGAGTTTCTATACAGCTGGGTGGTGCTATGATGTTACTGATAGTGAACTTTATTTTAGTAGAGTTTCCAACCGTCTTGTAAAAAACAGAATAGTCTCGTATTCAGAGAAAATATTACGTGTTTCGTGTTGAGCTGAGAAGGAACACAGTTTGTCCCGGACTTCAGCTAGAATGGAAAAGACACAAAGCTGGATTTATTCTGTGTCTTTACACTGTCATTCTCTCCCCTCCCTCTCCTGTTGCTACTTCAATCATGAAACTGATCAATGATCAGCTGATCGGCTTTTCTCTCTTGTGTTTTTTTATCATCCACTTTGCGCCAGAAAGAGGAAACCAGTGGATGTCGCGCTAAACAACAGCAGCATGTTTAAGCTTGATCAGCTGTTGTTAGAATTTATTTAATATTAATTTCTAGTATCAGCTGATGTTTGCTGGAGCCACAGCTGTAAAGCTGCTGGTCAGGATGTCGGTTTGGATATGTGGTGAGAGGGAAACATGAAGATGAAACCAGGAGATGTCCTTACTGAATCATCAGAGCTGTGATGGAGAAACAGGTTTACCTTTTAGGTGACATGAATGTGTTGATGGGAAGTTATGAACTGTTTCTGAGAGACAAATAACACCAGGATGCTTTTCTAAGTAGCTGACAGCTGGTAACTGTGCAGGGGCGGGTCTAGTAAAGTTTAGCCGACCTAAACCAGGGGTTTTAGAGTATAGAGTTTTTGTGGTTTGTTTTCTTTAAGTCATTTCACAGATTTTCTCTATAATTTCAATTCCTTGAATAAAACAACAAACTTAGGGGATGATTTTGTAATCCGACTTTATGTAGGAAAGATTTGACTAAACATAAAACAATCTTCCAACTCAGTCGTCATTCTTATCTTGTGAAATCAAACCAAATGTTCTGTTGTCTCTGAATCAGGGATTGATGAAATCTTTGGTTGCATCCATTTATGAACATGTTCTCATTCATATTAAATCGTAGTCTAAGTCCTTCTTTAGAGGGATAAATGTCATTCATTATCTTCAAATGTGTTTCTGCTGTTTTGGGGGGAAGTTTGAAGTCCATTGTTCAAAGTCTGTTAATGAAACTTTATGAAGTTTATGTAGGATGTTTTTCCTATTTTGTATTTGTTTGAATTATGATGTATTTCTGACTCTTTCTGCCATGATGCCAGGTCTCTCTTGAAAACAACATTTTTAATCTCAATTAAATTTTCACCTGGAGAAATAAAGATGATAATAATAATTTTGTCTTCAGGGAATCATTTCTCTGTAAAACAGCTTCTTCTGAAACTCTTGTTACATTTCTTGTTTATTGTTTGCTGGTTTTAGAAAAATGTCATCGTCTCTGTGTGAACTTAAACTCTACATGTGGTGTCAGCTATAAACGAGCTCTAGAGTCTATAACGATGCTTTTATTATTGTCTGGTATCCAACCTAACCCTGGGCCTCTGGCTGAATGTGAAACACCAGCAGATGTTAAAAACTGTCTGGGTTACACGTGCATCACGTCGTGTGCTTCCTAACATGGATATGATTGGAATCTGGGCCTGTTCAAGCGGTGCTGGTATCATTGTTGTTTCTCTGACTTTCCAAATCTTTACTGGATAAAAACGTAGCAACTGATGGATTTAACATTTAGCACTCAGACTGTCCCAGAAAAGGCGGAGGTCTGGAAGTTTATGTGAAGGTCTGTCTTGCTGCTCAAGTCTTGTTCTCTCCATCTGCACCTCAGCCATTTGAAATCTTGGCCTTAACTATTGATCTGTTTGGAGATCAGACTGTTGTTGGCTGCTATCAGCCTCCACCTGCTTCCCCCAGCACATCACCGTCTCTGGTTCAACTTTTATCTGAGCTGCATTTTAATGACGTCTTTCAGATGGATGATTTTCATTGGGACTGGCTTTCTTCTGTGTCTGATGATTTTAAGGCATGCTGCTTGTTGTTAAAACTGACTCAAATTATTTAAAGCCTCACACGCCTTGATCCTAAACACCCAGATAAATCTGCTCTTATTGACCTTTTTTAACTAATATGCTGCGTAAGTTTTCCACATCTGCAGTTTTTGCCAACGACCTGAGTGATCACTGCATAGTTGGTGCTGTGAGAAACACTAAAATCTCACGCTCCGAGCCCGCATCAGTTTGAACTGGGGTTGTATTAAACAGGCTGACAATGTCAGTTTGGGAACATTTACAGGAGAGTTGTGTCTACTTTGTGGACAGACACGCCCCTTTTTGCCAGGTCAGGGTGAAAGGTCGGGACAGGCCTGGTTTGGTTCAGTACCGGCCGATCTCCTACATGAGAGAAACCAGGCCTGGGCAGGAAGTCTGGCTCTGATGCTGATTGGCTACGTTTTCATTAGCTGTGTAATCGGATTACTGCCTCCATCATCAAGATCCAATGTAACTGTTTTTTACTTTAACGACTGACAGTCCAAACGACCGTAGGAGGTTTTGGCAAACTATAAAGTGTCTCTGCCAGCTGTGACTCCTCAGAGCTTCCTCCTCACTTAAATATCGACTCCACTCCTGTGTCACACAAAACTGAAATGTTGCTTTAACAAACACTTTGTTGCTTCTTGTTCTTTGTTTAGCACAGTATCTGATGGTAAACCTCTTGCACACAACTCTGCTCGTAGTTCCTGCTTACTGATACCTTTTCCTTCACACCTGTCACAGTAGAAGAGGTTTGTAAGGCTTTGAATAGCCCCAACACCAGAAACTCGTCCTCACAATCGTTCTCCTTCCTTCTTGCACTTGGCTGCAAATATCATAGCTGAGCCAGTGTCTTATATTTTTTAATCTTTCTCTACAACAGAAGGCTTTACCACAGATGTGGAAGTGTGCCTCTGTACTCCCCCACTGAAAGCTGGTGATTCTTCAACAGTTAGTAATTACAGGCCAATTTCAAAACTCTGTGTCTATCTAAGGTTCTTCAACAGCTGGTAAATAATCAACTTCAAAGTTATCTGGATGAAGATAGGATTTTATCTCCCTTCCAGTCTGGTTTTAGGAAACTGCACAGTACTGGAACTGCTTCGATAAAAGTTCTCAAAGACGTCTATGAAGCGCTGGATGCAAAAGAACTACTGTGCAAGCTCTTTTTATTGATCTATCAAAGTCTTTGACAACTGTGACCACAACAAAAAATCTTTCTGGCACAACTTCACCTACTTCCAAGCTGCGTGGAGAGGATGAGGATATAACAGCACAGGAACTCCAGCAACACTAAGCAATATCTGATCCATTCCCTTTTTTATATCTATCTCTTACCACATCATTTTATTTCCCTATATACTTT
>NW_024387138.1:0-51161 GCF_900408965.1 Simochromis diagramma | reverse complement strand
CTCAACAAACAGAGGCAACTCAGCGCAACTGGCAATCCACAATTAATCAAACAGTATAGAGCGACTTTGGCCTTCGCGATGCATGGCGCTCCCTTCACCCAACAGTAAGGAATATACTTTTTTTCTCGCATGTTCTCACTCTTCTCTCGTCTGGATATTTTTTCGTCAGCAGCTCACTGCTGTGACATTTCAGACACTGGATTCATCCTTAGCTGTCAGCGATCATGCTCCTGTATCTTTAACACTAATGCACAGAATAATACTCGCACAAGTAAAAAACTGGAGATTTAATACATCATTGCTTAAGATGAAGCTTTATTAATATTTTAAAAAGGAATGGACTTATATTTAGACTTTAATGACACTCCGGAATATCTGCTTCTGTTCTATGGGAAGCAGGGAAAGCTGATGATGAGGTAAAATAATTTCTTTCTCATCACACAAAAAGAAAGAAAGAAAACAAAAATATTCGGAATTAGAAAAACCATCAAATCACTAGAAGAAGCCTACGCGTGCGACCAAGTCAGGAAACATTGAACAAAATACGCCAGACAAAACTAGAATTAAATGAAACTATTAATAAAAAAACACAATTCCTTATACAAAGACTTCGCTTGCAGTTTTGAACACAGTAACAAATCAGGTCGATTTCTAGCTAACCAGTTAAAAATAAATAAAGAAAAACAACTATATGTGCTGCTAAAGATTTATCGAGGAACACAATATATGACCCTGGAAGAATAAACACACATTTTTAGGATTTCTATGAAAACTTTATACTCACCACAAAATAAACCCATCTAAAAATGAAATTGATCTGTTTCTTGACAACGTAACTCTTCCAAAATTACTGACAGTCAAGCAATGGAACTGGATTCGCCACTGACGCCAAGTGAACTCCCGGAAGCCCTGATAAGTATGCCTAATATAAGGCTCCAGGTCCCGACGGCTTCCCTGCAGAATTCTACACAGAATTCTGGACAATTTTGGCACCCAGTATTTCCACGGAATGTTGCAGCAAATCGAGGAAAATGGCAGACTCCACCAATATGATTCTGCCAACATTAGTCTCCTGCTAAAACCAGGCAAAGACCCTTTATTTCCTTTAAGCTATCGTCCAATTTCTCTTTTAAATGTAGACCTTAAAATAATCTGCAAAGCTCTCTCACAGAGATTAGAGAAAATAACCCCCCTCTTAATTCATCCTGACCAAACTGGTTTCATAAAAAGGTCGGCACTCCTCAACAAAACCTCTAGATTACTTATTTAATAGACTACCTCTACAATAAAAACAACATCGACCATAATATTATCTCTAGATGCAGAAAAAGCATTTGACAGAGTTAACTGGAAATTTTTTTCGCAACTTTACACAAATTTGTTTTGGAAACTCTTTCATAAACTGGATAAGAATTTTCTACAATTCCCCAACAGCTCGTATCAGAACAAATGACCAGACATCCTCCAGCTTCTGTCTCCTGAGGGCACCAGACAGGGATGCCCACTCTCCCTTCACTTTTTGCAATTTTTATCGAACCTCTAGCGCAGCATTTAGACAGGCTACACCAATTAAGGGCATAAAAATGTAAGAACATAGAACCATAAAATCAGTCTCTTATGCGGATGATGTGTTGCTTTTTCTGCAAAACACACAACCAACCTCTCTTAGGTAATTACTCTAATAAATTTTTCAAGAGTTTCAGATTATTCAATTAACTGGCCAAAATCTACAGTTCTCCCCATAACTGCTCCTTCCATAATTCTTCCTCTGCCCCACTGCCATCCGGAATATCAATATTTAGGTATTAATGTTTCTCCTAGCTTTCAGACTTAACTAATTAAACCACCTCCCACTTCTAAAGAAAGTAGAAGGCGATCTGACTAGATGGAAATCTTTACCCATATCACTCTTGAGGGTCGCCACTATAAATGATGATCTTGCCAAAAATAATTACTTTTTTTGATGATCCCTAACAAACCATCACAAGATTGGTTCAGATCTCTGGATTCATATATTTCCAAATTCCTTTGGAAAGATAAACCCCCGTGTTCCAGCTTAACGCTACAAAGAAAACACGGATAGAGGAGGATTAGATCTGCCTAATTTTCACCAATACTTCTTAGCCAACAGGCTTCAGTTCATCTCAGTGGTTAAAACATACCTTCTTAGATGCGCCTGGCTAGATGTTGAACGGCACTAGGCAAGGATCTAGAGATTTCAGACTACCATTTATTAGCTCAAACATCAAAAGACATGAATGCTTTAAAAGTATCAACATCAGCTTTTCTGACAGCAGTGGGAGTTTCTAAAAATAACGGAGTCTTCATTAATCCATGCAAACGTACACCTATCTGAATATCCTGACATATACAAAACAATAATATGATTAATTTCCCAGATGGAGTTGTAAAGGTTAATACTTGAACATTATTAGAGGGAACAGATTTATTCCATTTGACAGACTAGTTGCACAATATGGGGATCAACAAGAAAAGATTTTTAGAATATCAACAAATTAAATCCATAGTAAAAAAGAAATTTAACCTCAGTCAAGTTGAATTACAAACACCACCAAGTGCGGCACATTTCCTTACTCTCTAAATCCCCCAAATTTTATCTAAATATACAGAACACTTTTTAAATTAGTGAATCAATATCCCTTCCTATTGCAAGTGGGAAGCAGATTTATCAGGTCACTTAGACCAAAACTTCTGGTCTCAGATATGCTAAACCTTAAATTGATTAAAAATCCCAGTCTCGCAATTAATACAATACAAATACTACATAGAGTGCACTATACAGGTCATCAGATGTTCAAGATGGGCTTTACATCTTCCAACAAACTGCTCACCACTGTCAAGGCATACACCAGACAATTATATCCACGCTCTTTGGTTCTGTCCACCAGTGCAGAGTTTTGACGCGAGATATGTGAGACTTATCAAAGTGTCTGAAATGTAACATTCCAACTTCCCCTTAGTGTGTTTGTTGGGCAGCTTAGATATGTCACTTCAGAAAGAATATAGCCCATATGGTTTTCACGCTGCATCCAGCAAGGAAAAACTGTCCTCATGAACTGGAAAATAAAAACAATCTTAATTCTAACCAATATAGAAATTATCTATTAGATTACATTAGTCTTGATACAGCCTCTGCCCACACATCAGATCAATTGCTCTGGGCTCCTTTGATCAGCTCCATCACCTAGTGGGGGTGGGGGGTCATAGTTTGGTCCCGCCTTCACTGTTGTGATTGGTGTTGGGGTAGGGACAGGCTTGGGCGTCGGGGGGTTCCCCGGAGGCATCTTCCTTGGGGGGCTCAACCCGGGGTAGCGGTCATGTCCGGTTGGGGCTCTTTTGGCTCTCGGTGACTGTTTCCTCGTGGCTGCGTGCAGCAGGCTAGGGGAGGGTCTGTGCTGACGGACGTGGGTTACTGACTGGTAGCCTGGCTGCCCTGGGTGGTCCGGGATGGGCGTGAGGTTCTGGGGCGCTCCGTCTCTGGGCTGGGGCCCGGCGGGCCTCGGGGCCTTGGGTCCTGGTTGGGTTGTGTTGCCGCGGGTTGTGGGCGGGTGGGTGTGCATGGGGGCCCATCCCTGGCGCAGGGTGCCGCCGGTGCGTCGAGCCACCTGGGGGGGCTCTTCAACTGGTCGGGGAGATTGTCACACCTTGCAGGAGCTTTCCTCTCCTCAGGAACTCTCTGCAGGAGGGGGAGATACAGGAGAAGTGGAGGAAGATCTCAGCCTGGACGTCTATTGTCTCATGTAGTCTGGAAGATGAGGGATGGTGGGGTGGGTGCAGTTTTCTCTGTGGTGGGGTTGGGTGGACTGTCCTGGGCTCTGTGGGGCCGGGGGGACCGCTGCTGCATGGGCCCCGGTCTGGATGGGCCTGGTGGGCCCCTGTCCCTGGCGGGTCGCGGAGTATGGGAGTGCCTACTGGGGTCAGCGGGGGAGCTGGCCCCAGGGAGGGGTCACCTGCCCCTCTTCCTTCCCTCCCATCTCCAGCTGCCTCCCTCTTCCCGCTCCACCACAACCACGCCACACATGGGGCCTTGGAGTAGGGGTATGTCCCAGGGTGCAGAGGAGGCTACCCCCCCCCCCCCCCTGTCCCCTTCTGGCTGCTCTGCCTCAATTTTATCCTACAACTTAGACTTCACATTACCACACTCATTACACATACATATAGGATCTGGGGGTGGGCACGGATACACGGAATCCAAAGTACCATCAGGGTGTACACCCCACCCCTGGCATCGTTGCCCACCTCTCAATTTTAAATACAGTAGACATTGAGGGCTAGCAGGAGGGACTATGCGCTTACCTGCTGCTCTCTGGCAGGTAGCTCCATGCCCTCCTGGGTTTTAATTGCACCTTATAACACACATGCATCAACACTACAATGAGCGGGTGGAGGGAGGTTGGAGTCTTCTCTCACCCCCATTCTCTGCGGCCTGCTGGAGCAGGGGGGCTAGGAAGGAGTTGGCCGTCCGACTGCGGTCTGGGGTGTGGGCCTCCCTGCTGCTAAGGGGTCGGGGCGCGTGCCTCTCCCCACCTCAGGGAAAAGGGTAACACCACCTGGGTCTGGGTGCGGTTCCCCCTCCAGGGGCAAGGGTACCTAGACCCGGTTCGTAGAGTACGCTTGGGAGTGTGATCGTGTGTACAGCGGTCTCTTATGTCTGTCTCCACGTTGGTTGAGTGTGGAGTAAGTGCATAGAGAGCATGAGGGTGGGAATGGATGTTTTGTGTCTGTGTGTGCCTGTATGTCTGTGTCTATATGTCAGGTTGGGTATCAGACGCCACCTCTTGGGGACATCAGGCCCTCCAAGGTTTGGAGGCCTATCTCACCCACCACCCACTTCCCCTGCCAGTGGCGGACTCCCCTCAGGTGTCGGTGCGTTGTGGTTCTTTGTGTCTGGGGGTGGGCGTCCGGGTACACACCGGCTCACTCCTTGGCGGCCGCTGTCGGGGCCTGGAGCCTGGGGCTCGCTCGGGCACTTCGGAGGTGGGGTGCCCCCGGCCTCTCGGCCTGGGGCTCGGTCACTCAGGCACAGCTGGCTGCGGCGGAGCTCCACGGGCACGTCACTGCAAATCCCCCTGGCTTCTGTTCGGTGGCTGCTGAGTGAGCCCTCATCTGGGACTCTCCTCAGCTCTTACTGGGACAGTGGCCGCGGTGCCCCTCTGTTGGTCTTGCTTGGCTCTTGTGTTCTGGGGGCCTTGGATGTCTGGAGTTTTGATCTCCTCCATACCTGCTTCATACCCTGGAGGACGGGGCTGTGGCTCCCCACACTCCCTAGCAGTGATTAATGGAGGAGACAACCTTTGGAATGCAAGCATGCTGATCCACCAGGTATGCACACAGGTGTACACACGGGTATTCACAGAACGCGGACTACAGCTTCTTGGTTGCTGCCTCAAAGCACATTGTGCGCTGTCTTCTTGCGTGCTGCACAATATCGTTTATTATTTAGTATTCTGATATCTACTGCTAACTAGTTATTGTGATGGTGCTGTTTTTTTTTATTATGTTGCTCTTTGTTGTTTGCTTTTTCTTCTGTTTTTTTCTTCCCTTCCATCACGCGTGACCCAGTGTTTTTGTTTGTTTTGTTTTCATGCTGTTGTCTCTTCTCTTCTTTTCTCCCCCCCCCTTCTTACCGTTTTCTCCCTTTGGTTTTTTTTCTCCCCTCTTTCTTTCATTCTTTCTCCCTGTTCCTATCTCCCCAGTCTGTCTGTCCGTTTGTAGCTAACTGAAACATAAAATAAATCATACTTATATAAAGGTCATCAATGGACCACTTGGCACGGCCACTGCTGAATCCACTTGGTAAAATAACTCGGCTCTTTGATCTCTTCTTGGCCTCTAAGACAACAATTCTGCTGGCTAAAGATCCAACGGGACACACCAAAAAAACAACCAAAAAATGACATTTGCTGGTGCTGAGCCTATCCATTTCTTCATTTAGTCCAAGGTTGAGGTCACCGCCAAGAATGAGTGTGCAATCGAGGTGTTCAGAGAGTGCACTAAAAAATCCGTGGAAGAATAAGGGTTCATCAACATTTGGACCATATATACTTACAATACATAGTTTTTTGTTCAATATTGATAGTTTAATAATTAGAAATCTACCCTCTGGATCTATAACTGTATCGAGTACTGTAAAATTAACATTTTTATGTATTAAAATTGCTACTCCCCGTTGTCTAGAATTATAACAGGCTGCAAACACGTTAGGAAACTCAGGTGTTTTAAGTTCGTTTAAACCTGTGACAGGTCTGTGAGTTTCTTGTAATAAAACAACATCTGCCTGTAGTTTTTTAAGCTGGTTAAATATCTTTAACCGCTTTCCTCTAGTGCCAGCTCCATTTACATTCCATGTGACAAACCTCAGCATGCCCATAATTGTGTGTGTATGTCTAATGATGTATGCTGGGTGTTTCGTTTAGACAGGTGGAGAGAATGGGGAAACATCCCTTGTTTGTAAATAGAAAGAGAGAAAGAAAAAAAAAGTGTGGTGAGAGGCTCCATAAGTCTGACTATGTGTGTGAATATTCACTAATATGAACAAGCGTGGCTTGTGTTATGTGTCCTGCAAGTCTGTGCGTGCTGTGAGGCTGTTGTGAATGTGCTGCCGTTGAGCGGATGTGTTTGCGTGATCGTGGTGTGAAAATATGGAGAAATAGAGGGTGTTGTTTGTAGGTGAGTGGGGAAGTAGGTGATCACAGCAGTGAAAGACAAGAGAAATAAAGAAACCACATGAACTGTGAGCAACAACAAAAAAAAAAAGAAAGAAACGAAACGGAAACATTCCAATTAAAGCAATGACGGAGGGTGATGGTGTTATATCTGCTATGACATCATATTGATATTACTAGGTTAAACCCATGTTAAAGGAGAAAGTGTGAATGAATAAGAAAAGAGTGTAGCGGGTTCTTATCTGGAGTGCAGTTAATATAACCACGGTGTGGTGCCGGGGTCGCGGTAGAGCTGTCCGTCCACGGCGATGACAGCACGGGAGCCTTTCTGGATGAAGCTACGTCGAACTGGGAACAGGACCTTGCGTCGTTCCAGGATCTCTTTGGGGAACTGGTCGTTCACGCTGAAGTCCGTTCCTTTCAGCTCTCTGCCGCGACTCTTCACCTGTTCCTTCTGTTTGAATTGACCGAATTTGGCCACAATAGGCCGTGGTCTCCCGGTCCACGACCTCACGCCCCCCAAGCGATGCACTCTATCAAAGTCGATGTTCTTTACGGTGTCCTCCGGCAGCTTCAGGTGGATTTTAATGAAGCTTTTCACCGTTGCCTCCGCGTCCTCTCCGGCAGATTCTGAAATACCAGAAAACACAAGATTATCTCTCATGCTACGGGCTTGTAGATTGATAACGGACTCTTTTATTTTTTTATTTTCAATGTTTAGCTGGGTCACGTTATCGGTGAGAGATTTGACCAACTCCCGTAGCGTGGCATTTTCAGCGGCAAGCGTTTCCACCTGCTGCTGGCTGAATTCCAGGGATTCTCTCAGAGATTTAAATTCCCGGTGTAAAATCTCCACCAGGGACAGCCTCGCATCGAAACTGGACAATCGCTTGTCGATTGACTCCAGGATGTCTGCGATGTCTTTGCCGGCAGGCGATGTTGTACCGGGGGAGTCTGCCAGGCGACATCTCTTTGATGACGGCGTCTCAATTTTGGCCGGGGAAGATGCACTCTGGGCCTTCTTCATTACTAAATCTTGAAAACAGCGGTCGATGTAATCTTGGAGAGCGTCTAAACTCTCCCCGTTGTCCTCCAGGGTGTTAGAGATGATAGAACAGATGTTGTTAGTTATATGACAATTGATTAGTATATTTGGTAATACTGAAGCTTGAAAAACCTTTGTTAAACTCTATGATACCATTTCTTTTTTTTCCCGCCAATTCTCCGGCGTCTGACGTCACCTACAACATAGGTCGCTTACCTTACTCGTCACTTCCGTCACTTACCGTCCTGCCCTCATCTGATGCTCCCGACGCTCCGACTGGACCTCCTGCTGCAGTTGGCTGAACTGGTGTTGCATTCTACGCCACCGTTCATCCTGGCGTTGTCTGTCCTGCTCCCATTTTGCCTCACGGTCAGCATGCTGTTGCATCAGGCCTTTTAATAAAGTTGAGAGCTCTGAGAGACTTTGTGCTTCCGTGCTGTGCTCATCTGTAGCTTCTGGCAGGTTGCCATAATCTTGGGCCTCCTCTGGGGGAAAATCTGTTGGCCCTTGAGGTTTCCTTGACTTGGCTGATTTCTGCATTGCTATAACCTATTGGCCTGGAGCCACTGCTGCCACCATTTGTGATGTAGCATAACTTAAGCAGCAAGGAAGGTGATAAGTAAATAGCATTAGCAGACGATTGAAGTTCTTTTAAGCATACTTTATTGCTGGCGTCTCCATTTTACCATAAAACAACCAATCAGGCATGCAAAAATCCCACTTGCTTTATACAGGACTTTGCCCACACCTGACCTCGTTAGTCCCTACCATTGAAACAAATAGGTCAGACCAAACAATACAATTCTAAACAAAGAACAGAAATAAAGTCATGCATGAAACTGACAAACTCATTTACTCAGCTAAATGGTTTGTAAAGTAAAACACTGCATACAATATAACTCAAAAGGCTACTTTAAAGAAAACAAACAATACTATACAAAATGAAAAACCCTCCATTTGGTTACACCCAGTGATGCAATCATTGACCTCATGACCCTATATAAACAGGAAGTAGTGGGCGGCCCTTCCCATATACCTGTCTTACATATAGGACCTGAATACACAAAATGGACACCATGGTAAGTATAACCAAAGCAGCATAAAGAAACATAATTTACCAGACATTTGCCTGTAAACAGAAGAAAATTCAGATGACCTGATGGTTAGTAGTGTTTGCTTTAAAACAAATGCATGGATGTAAAGGATGCAAACTACTGCTACCACAAACAAAACCCGGGATAGTGTGTGTTAAGAGAAGTTACACCAGCAATGTCTAAATTAAAGCATTATGGCTGACTGTAAAATAACAGAACACAAAATAACAATATATGCAAGTGACAAATGGCAAATGAATTCTGTCCTAGCCACTTTGTCACATATGACAACATGCATAAAAGCAGGAAGGTATTTGTAGATCAGTGGGAAAATAGCGGTGGCTTGCTAGCTTTTGTGCGGCTTCCCCGGGTCAGTGAAAAATTTCAAGAGAAATGAATGAACTTACCAGGTTGCTCGATCTCTTCACATATCTTCCTTCAAGCTCGGTCCTTTATATTCCTGTCTCGGTACAGAAAGCAGCTGGTGTCGTACAGCTCCGGGTGATTTGCTACGGCGTTGATTAGCCTTTCCTCCATATTGAATGAAGTATGAAGGGCTTTGGCTGAATCTGCCCCTTTGACCTAGGTCAGAGCCACGTCACCAAGCTCCTGATTGGTTGTCGCGGCACGAATTGACGCTGAAGTTCAGATTTTTTCCAACTCGAGTGGTAGACACGATACGCGTGTATGCACAAAATGCAACACAAAAACTGACGCTCGTTGTTTTATTCGCAAGTGAAACGCGCCAGACGCGCTCCTGTGACGCGTTGCTGTGACGCGCTGCTGTGACGCGCGTTTCATGTGTTTTTGCGTTTTCGCGATGCAAATCTGCTTCTGAATGGAGATCTTTTACCTTTTTAACATGGTGCAATATAGAGAGGAGTCAGCTGCAGCTGCAGTGAAAGAAAGTTAACATAAGCAGCGCTGTGGTGCATTCACGGTAAAATATCACTGGCAAAAAAATAAGCAATAACCAATAATACACACAAGGACCATGGTGAACTTTGAACTTGTAGGTGGGAAACAGAAGACACGGAAATATACAACCAGTTTTGAGTTTGCATTCATTTATGCATCCAAAAACCAGAATAAAATAATTAAATAAAATTAAACAACAATATGAATAAATATGTCTCTGTCCAGTTCAGGTTAGTTTGAACTCTTATCTGTGTTAACTACAAGTTTACCTTTGCTAGCTCCTTTAGGGTTAACCAGATTTCTTTCAGCTGCTCTTCAAACTCACTTCTCTCACTAGACCTGCAGAGTGGCTGGTTAGGAATAATCAGTAACACAGTGAGTTACCAGTACAACACCAACACAATGAATGGAATTACAACTCTGAAAGCACAAAATCAGCTGTCCACAGATTTACAGAGAAACCTTTCACAGTCACAGTCTGGTGTGGAATCAGTTCTTGGATTAAATCCTCTGTGTGTCGCAGTAACAGAGATTATGGTGGAATCGTATCATAGTTTAGAAGTGTGAGTCAGTTTCCTGATCTCTGGAATATGAGTTGATCTAGCCTTCGCCGCGCTGTTCAGGTTGCCTAGCAACCATGATACTAACCGCGAGAAACGTTGCATACAGCATTGTTTGACAGAAATGAAGGAGAAAAAATGTTTTGTTGGTAATTCATTTTTGTCATGACATCACTTTGATTAGTTGAGTATCTGAGGCTGAGACCAGGGGACGGACTGTAAAACATGATTGTTGGGCTTCATTTCTGTACTGAACAGTCATTTCAAGATTAGTTAGTAAATAACAATTAGCTAATGTTGTTTATGAGACTAAAGTCATCTCACTGTGGTAATGTAAATATAATATGGCCAATATTATATGTATTGTCAGATAATATATATATATATATATATATACAGCGGGGAAAATAAGTATTTGACACATCAGCATTTTCATCAGTAAGGGGATTTCTAAGTGGACCATTGACACAACATTTCCACCAGATGTTGCCATCAAGCCAAATATTGAATTCATACAAACAAATCAGAACATTGAAGTATACAAGTTAAACCATAATAAATAAAGTGAAATGACACAGGGAATAAGTATTGAATACATGAAGATAACAAGGGGCAAAATGACATAGAAAGCCAGGAGATCACCTGAAATCTGTCAGTATTGATAGAGAAATCCTGTCCCCTATCAGTACTAATTGATATCAGCTGCTTTGGTCCTAATTGATGGCCTATAAAGGCTCCTCATTACCCAGAAGGCACACAGGAAAGACTTCATGATGGGTAAAAGCAAAGAACTCTCTCAAGATCTTCGTAATCTTATCGTTGAAAAGCATTGTGATGGGAATGGTTATAGGTGCATTTCCAGAATGCTGAATGTTCCTGTGAGCACTGTGGGGGCCATTATCCGGAAATGGAAAGAGCATCAGTTCACCATAAACCTGCCACGAACAGGTGCTCCACGCAAGATCCCTGTCCGAGGAGTCCAAAGAATAATCAGGAGAGTTCTCCAAGAGCCAAGAACCACTCGGACAGAACTTCAGGAAGACCTTGCATCAGCAGGTACTGTTGTTTCAAAGAAAACTATAAGCAATGCACTGAACCGCCATGCAAGACTCCATTGCTGAACAAAAAGCATGTCAAGGCTCGGTTAAAATTTGCGCAACAGCATTTGGAGAAGCCTGTGGATTATTGGAAGACTATAGTATGGTCAGATGAAAGCAAAATTGAACTTTTTGGCAGCCATTCTACACACCATGTTTGGAGAAGGAATGGCACTGCTCACCACCCCAAGAACACCATACCAACAGTTAAGTTTGGGGGTGGTAGCATCATGGTTTGGGGCTGCTTTTCAGCAAGGGGTACTGGCAGACTTCATATTATTGAAGGCAGGATGAATGGAGAGATGTACCGGGACATTCTGGATAAAAATCTGCTGCCATCTACCAGGAAGCTAAAAATGAAAAGAGGGTGGACATTTCAGCAAGACAATGATCCCAAACACAAGGCCAAGGAAACAATGAAGTGGTTTCAAAGAAAGAAAATCAAGTTGCTTGAATGGCCCAGTCAATCACCTGACCTAAATCCCATAGAAAATCTATGGAGAGAACTGAAGATTAAAGTTCATAAAAGAGGCCCAAGGAACCTTCAAGATTTAAAGACCGTTTGTGTGGAAGAATGGGCCAGAATCACTCCTGAGCAATGCAGACGACTGGTCTATCCATACAAGAGGCGTCTAGAAGCTGTAATCACCAACAAAGGCTTTTCTACAAAGTATTAAATAAAGTGTGTTCAATACTTATTCCCTGTGTCATTGCACTTTATTTAATATGATCCAACTTGTATACTTCAATGTTCTGATTTGTTTGTATGAATTCAATATTTGGCTTGATGGCAACATCTGGTGGAAATGTTGTGTCAATAGTCCACTTAGAAATCCCCTTACTGATGAAAATGCTGATGTGTCAAATACTTATTTTCCCCGCTGTATATATATATATATATATACCGTATTTCCCGGACTACAAAGCACACCTGAATATTAGCCGCACAAGCTAAAATCTGGGGAAAATCCTGTTTTGTACATACATTAGCCGCACCTGACTGAAAGCCGCAGGTGTTTCAATGTTGACTTATCATATGTAAGAGAATATGCACAAAGGGAATTGTCAGGAAAGAGATGGCTGTTTGGAGACACACCCCTTTTATTAATATTTTGAAAAACAAGTTATGGGTACATATTTGCATAACTTTTTAGGTATATGTACAAGTAGCGGTAATTACAAGTACGAAACATGTACTGTGCTTCATAAATGAGTAACAAATGTAGTACATAACAATAACCTACAGCACACCAGAAAAATAGATTCGGACTACCTTTTAGGCTCAGGTGCAGTGACACGGCTTTAACAAGAAGAAAAGTCAGTCATTCACCACCATCTTCCTGCGCACTAAAACCAACAAAGTCCTCTTCTCCAGCGTCGGATACGAACGGGCTCAGGATGGCTACGTCATCCACTCTCAGCTCCTTTCCTTCGTTGTCACTTTCAAAACCAAACAAATCCTCGTTGTCAGTGTCAGAGTCAAACACCCTCAGAAGGGCCGTGGCGGTGTCCTCCTCTCCATCATGCAGTAGTCCAGCCCTTCGAAATCCGTTGGTGATCATGGATGTTTTCACACTTTTCCATGCTGTCAGAATCCACTGGTGGAGTTGACCATAACTTGCTTTTCGCAAGTTTATCGCCGCTCGTCATCCACGCCTCCCGCTGAACGCGTAGCACTACTTTGAAGTTTGTTTTTCGCGCTACTTCGTACGGCACTACGTTGCCTGGCGGACATGTGACCAACATACCACTCTTGAACCCCGATACTGTGTGTCTGATCACATGCCCTTCCGCCAGGCAACGTAGTGCCGTACAACAGCGGAACAAACAAAACAAATCGTCTTACGATATGACAAAAATCATGGACAATCCATAGAAAAGCCGCACCTGACTAAAAGCCGCAGGGTTCAAAGCTTGTGCAAAAAGTAGCAGCTTATAGCCCGACAATTACGGTATATATACATACATATATATATATGTATGTATATATATATATATGGAGAACTAGCTGTATATATCTCCACAGAACCAGCAAAGGTGTACTCTCAGTGGCAAGGGAACAATAAGAGAACAGCACCACCAAGGCTGGAGAAGGAGCAATACTGGAAGAGCATATGGGAGAAGGACGCAACCCATAACGGCAATGCTCAGTGGCTAGTGGATCTGAGGGCAGACCATAGCGACCTCCCTGAACAGGGTCCACTAAACATCACAGTGGCAGATATCCAAGAAAGGGTCTCCAGTATGAAGAGTTGGACAGCACCAAGGCCCGACATGGACTGCACTCCACGAGCGTCTGGCAGCACAAATGAACTAGCTGCTAGTTAACGAGAGACACCCGGAATGGCTAACCGAAGGTTGGACGGTCCTGATCCCCTAGGACCCCAAGAAGGGACCGGTCCCATCCAACTACTGACCAATAACCTGCCTCAGTACTACATGGAAGCTCCTGTCAGGCATCATATCAGCTAAGATGAACAGGCACATGGGTCAATACATGGGCGGGGCACAGAAAGGAATTAGCAAGAATACCAGAAGCGCAAAACACCAGCTGCTGGTGGACAGAACAGTCAGCCGAGACTGCAAGACCAGACTGACCAACCTGTGCACTGCCTGGATTGATTACAAGAAGGCCTATGACTCAATGCCCCACAGCTGGATACTGGAATGCTTAGAATTGTACAAGATCAATGGGACCCTAAGAGCCTTCATCAGGAACTCAATGGGGATGTGGCGCACAACACTGGAGGCCAACCTCAAGCCCATAGCACAAGTCACCATCAAGTGCGGGATCTACCAAGGAGATGCTCTGTCCCCACTGCTGTTCTGCATAGGTCTGAACCCCCTCAGTGAGATCATTAACAAGACTGGCTACGGATACCGACTACAGAACGGAGCAGTTGTCAGCCACCTCCTGTACATGGATGACATCAAGCTGTATGCCAAGAGTGAACGAGACATCGATTCACTGATCCACACTACCAGGCTATACAGCAATGACATTGGAATGTCGTTTGGGCTGGAGAAGTGTAGTCGGATGATAACAAAGAGAGGGAAGGTAGCCAGAACAGAGGGGATCAAACTACCAGAAGGCAACATTGCAGACATAGAGGACAGTTACAAGTACCTGGGGATCCCGCAGGCGAATGGGAACCATGAAGAGGCCACTAGGAAAGCTGCAACCACCAAGTACCTGCAGAAGGTCAGGCAAGTCCTGAGGAGTCAGCTGAATGGTAAGAACAAGATCTGGGCTATCAACACCTACGCCCTGCCCGTGATCAGGTACCCTGCTGGGGTAATAGGCTGGCCAAAGGAGGAGATAGAAGCCACTGACATCAAGACAAGAAAGCTCCTTACTAGGGATGGGTATCGTTTAGGTTTTATCCGATACCGGTGCCAAACCAGTACTTTTGAAATGGTGCCGGTGCTTAAACGGTGCTCGAACTGGTGCTTAACCCTTTAGAGCCGATCGGAGCGGGAACGCTCTGTTATGCGTAACTATTTTTAAATCCCAGTAGCACTGCAACCACGTAAGCTAGCGCAAAAATTTTTTTTGCATATGAAACCGGAGGAGTTGTACTTACATCTTATGCCATCAGCTTGTCCTAGGTCACGGTTTCCTTCCACATAAAGCTTTGCAAAAACTGCATAAAAAGCGCTTGCAGCAACAAAAACATAATATTCCAGAAACACGCTTTACCGATCCGATCAGCTGTTCATAACACTTCCTACTTGGAATAGACGTCAGCGCGAACTTTTGCATTTCCGCCATTACCTGCCCGAAACCGGAAGTGACGTCATTTTCGCGGAAATGTAGTCTTTTTTGCGATCAGGGCCTCGGGGCCTATGCTGCTCTTTTTAAAAGTTATCTTTGACTTTATGACTTTCTGTGTGGTTTCTGGGATGCTTAGGACTCATATTGCACTGCTGGAAATAGTTTATTTTGATGCATATGCTGCTTTTTTGCAAATTTTCAGTATAATATTTATTTTCGTTTTTCCTGCAGTGTATAAAAATTGGTGTATTTCAAAAATAAAACTATGAAGACACTCAAAATAAATTTCCTGTGGTAGGAAACTATTTTGTGCAACTTTTTTGTATTTACAGTTTTGAGGGATAAGCCTCTTAAATTTCTCTAACTACAAATATATGTTAAAAAAGCAAAAACGATTTTCAATTCTTTTGTAGTTTATTGCACTTTTTTGCAATTTATGTAATTACTATGCACTTAATGAATACATATTATTAAAATCTGGGCTATAATGGTTGTATTGATGTATAGCGACTTGAAATGCTCCCAAAAATGGCTCCACAGCATGTAAAAATATAATATAAGCTCTGGCGGACTTGGTTCTATGGTAGGTCTTAAAGGGTTAAAGAATGGAGAACACAAAATTGGTCCAAAAACCTCTCATGTTCAGCTGTTTTTTTTTGTAAAAATATAACAATGTTAGCCTTTTCTGCAGCTATGGGGCATATATGGTATCACTCTTGGCTGGAAGCAGTGCTTAAGCAATAGAAAACCTCTCATGTTTAACTGTTTCCCACTTTTTCTTTGGTCATTTTAGACATTTTGGCCAGGGTGAAGGGAGTATCTGCCATCAAAGAAGAAGACAGCCGCATGTAACTACGACGGTGTTTGCTAGTTCACCATACATGCATTAATTTAATAACGTGGTTAGCCTACTCAACGTAAATTACACACGAACAACATTAAGCTACTCATGCAGAGAAGAACGGCTGCTGCTGCCATCATCATCCGTCATCATTTCTGCTACACTGGCAGGGCTAGGGGCCAGGACTCTCCTCTTCGGGTTTTGGGGGGATGTTGCTAACTCCGGGTCCGATAACAGGCACCGGTGTGGTGCCTGTTATCGGACCCACAGTAGATGTGCTCGGTGTGAGGTCTCGCAGCAAGCTATTAAATACGGCGCATTTCTCGGCTTTTAAAAAAAATGCTATGTGTCGCCAGGTGTTTCATCGGATTTGAGGTGTTACCTCCTTTGACAGTATCACAGTATCAGCTTAAAGCACTTGTTGCAGGCTGCTGAGTTTGCATATTTTGCTGTGAAGTACAGCCAGACTTTTGACCGCTTCGCCTTGGGTGTTTTTAATCTGTAGCTCTGCTCTAAAAGAACGTACGTACCTGGACCCTCCTACTATCCTCGGAAACGTAAAATGATTGGCTAGAATCTAAAGTGTATCACAGCTCAGGAAAAAAAAAGCACCGAAATAAAGCACCGAAATGTGCGCTGCTTTTCGGTCTGGTTACTACCGGATACCGGTACCCATCCCTACTCCTTACCATGCATGGAGGGTTTCACCCCAAGTCCAGCACCCTGAGGCTGTACGCTAAGCGGAAGGAAGGGGGCCGGGGACTGGTGAGTGTCAGCAACACAGTCCAGGATGAGACAAGGAACATCCAAGAATACATCACAAAGATCGCCCCAACTGACAGTGTGCTCAGTGAATACCTCAGGCAGCAGAAACCCAAGAAAGTGGAGGAAGGCGAGGAACCATCATGGAAGGACAGGCCCCTGCACGGTATGTACCACCGGCAGATAGAGGAGGTGGCTGATATCCAGAAATCCTACCAGTGGCTGGACAAAACTGGACTGAAAGACAGCACGGGAGCACTAATCATGGCAGCACAGGAGCGAGCAAAAAACACAAGATCCATTGAGGCTGGGGTCTATCACACCAGGCAAGACCCCAGGTGCAGGCTGTGTAAAGATGCTCCAGAGACAATCCAGCACATAACAGCAGGGTGTAAGATGCTAGCAGGCAGGGCATACATGGAACGCCATAACCAAGTGGCTGGCATAGTATACAGGAACATCTGTGCCGAGTATAACCTGGAAGTCCCAAGGTCAAAATGGGAGATGCCCCCAAGGGTGATGGAGAATGACTGAGCTAAGATCCTGTGGGACTTCCAGATACAGACGGACAAAATGGTGGTGGCTAACCAACTGGATATAGTGGTGGTAGACAAACAGAAGAAGACGGCTGTAGTGATCGATGTAGCGATTCCGAATGACAGCAACATCAGGAAGAAGGAACACGAGAAGCTCAAGAAATACCAAGGGCTCAGAGAAAAGCTCGAGAAGGTGTGGAGGGTGAAGGTGGTCCCCGTGGTAATCGGAGCACTTGGTGCGGTGACTCCCAAACTAGGTGAGTGGCTCCAGCAGATCCCGGGAACAACATCGGAGATCTCTGTCCAGAAGAGCGCAGTCCTAGGAACAGCTAAGATACTGCGCAGGACCCTCAAGCTCCCAGGCCTCTGGTAGAGGACCCGAGCTTGAAGGATTGACCGCCCGCAGGGGCGAGTGGGGAATTTTTTTTATATATATATTTAAATATATATATATATATATATATATATATTAAAGTGAAGGCTTTGAAACCAAGTTAACGCTGAAAGTACAAACATCACTAATGTCACATAACTTTGCCGACATGTGGCCAACAGTAATGTTTTAATCTTCTTCATTACTAAACATTTGCACATAAATAAGTGACATCATATTCAGTACTTTCACACTGGACGGAGGCCAGCAACTTGAACAGAACCCAAGCGCAGACACACAGAGCGGAGGCAAGAGAGGGTTTTAACACAATTTATTGGTGAATATATAATATAGGTGAAAACACAGGGACGTGGCAAACTGTGGTGTGGAAACGTAGCCGTGAAACTATTAGAGTGGCATGAACGTGAGGACAACTGGATCTGGGCAGGTAAGTATTGGTCACACTGGGAAGAGAGGAGAGCAGAGTTAGAGCTTGGTTAAAGTGGATTACCAGAGAGGTTAAGTATAACAGTTTTTCCAGCTTACTTGCAGGAGGTGGAGGTATGGTATTGAGGGGGAGGTGAGGCAATTCCTCGGAGTTTGAAAAAGGTGAAACGGCTGACCTGGGGTTCGTTGGATCCAAAGTGGTGAGTGAGCAGGAGGGCAGGCAGGTGAGGTTTGGAAATATTTCCCAGTGAGGTGGAAAGGAGCCGAGATCCAAGTGGTGAGCAGCAGTCGACACTGGAGAAAAGATCATCAGGTAGCTGACGAACGAGCAGGGAGGAGACAGCGCAGAGCTTAAATCCCCTTTGGCCTGATTGCCCCAATTAGATCCAGATGCGTGAAGCTGAGGAAGGTCTGCCCACGGGCAGAGCCAAGAATGCTCTGGCACTATTGGAAATTCCCGGCTGCTCACTCAGACCATGACAAGTACTTACTTTTGACAGTTCACTCGTCGGCCACTCCCTTCTGCCGTCTGCCGTATTTTGCGGCAAAATTATCCACACCCACCGCCGCGCTATGAATTGTGGGCTATATGGGACCACGAAGCGTGCACCGAACCACGCTTGATATTTGGGGAAATCAACGGCGCATTTGGAGTACAATTTGGATTGGGACAACCGTCGTCGCGTCGCTGTGACGTAATAGATCTCAAAATGCATACTTCAAGCATGCGGTCTCTTAATTGGGACACAGCCTCAGAGACTGATAACACAGCTGTTCCAGTAGGGGGCAGTGTGACTGTTGTATTTGTATTATGATGCACTGACATATGATTCAGTTTATTCCTTTGTTTGTTTTTGGAAATGTTGGTAAATTCAGAGGTTTTAATTTACACAAATCTTTTAACTCATTAGAAGATTTACGCCAATCCATCATTAATGTAGAAAAGTTCACAGCATAAAACAACAGAGTGGAGTGATTCAGTCACACTGACAGTTTCTGACAGTAAGTCATATTTGCTTTAAGCTGTTTGAACACTTTGTAAAATGTGTTTCTGTTCATATAGACTGAGATTATTATTCTTTGTATAAACTGAGCTCACTGTTCAGAGACTGTGCTACATGTTCACTGAGAGAAAATCTTTCTTGAACAGATCCTGTCCTCACTGTGTCTCCATCATGGCTGAGTCCTGGAGCCTCAGTAACTCTGAACTGTGAGGTTGAACATCCGTCTGCAGGATGGAGCTTCTACTGGTATAAAGCTGTTCCTGATCTGAAAACATTCCACTATAAATCCTACAGTTATGAGCTGCTACCTGATGGCAGTGGGACTGCACAGGACTCCTACATCATTCATGGACAGACACACACAGCAGGATATGTGTGCAGAGCTGGAAGAGGAGACCCAGAGTATCTCACTGATCACAGTCAACCAAAGTTTGTCTGGTCTGCAGGTCAGTTTGTTTCTCTCTGTCCTTTCAATGAGCTCATGTTAGGTCATCATTTTTATTCACCAAGATTTAGACCATTAAAATCTCCTCTCCATGGCGACCATTGATGACTGTGTACATTAAAACTCCCCAAAAGAAGAACTGAACTGAATATTTTCCTTTCTCTCTGTGATCAAACCAAACTGAATTTCCTTGTTTCCTTTTCTTATTTTTCACTTTTTATTTAATGTGATAACATGAAAAACAAAAGACATCTATGAGAATTTAAATGTTGTGTATTTTAATACTTTTACTTTGATATTTAAACTCATGTTACTGTTTGTACTGATTATTTTTTACTTAGTGCACAGACAGGATTTACACAGTTAAGACTCTTTGTTTAGTGTTCAGGTAGGTGTTCAGATAAAAAAGTCAAATATAGTTAATAAAGAAACAAAGATGTCAGCAGGCAGGTTAACAGCTCTGACAAATACAAGACAAACACTGACTACAGATGGACGCTAGAAGAAGACGTCACAAATAACAGCTGCTGTTATTGTTCATTTAAAATATACTTCAAAGGTTTTTAGTTTTGGTCCTGCTGCTGCAAAATATCTCACTGTAGAAGGAATCTGTGAAACAGACAATATCACAGAATTATGGCAGAAACATTACAGCAAATGACTGAAGTGTGTTCAGAGTGATCTGTATCAGGTGGATGATGCTGAGAGTGATGACTCAAAGCTCATGATGTCACATGACCTGTACCAAGCTCTACATGAGCTGCCAGCAGATAAAGCATGTGGGTTAGATCATCTTAAACATGTCAGTATTCGGCTCCTTTGTTTTCCACTGATTTGACTGTCTGTGTGATTCAGGGCTTGTTGTCAGACTCAGTGTTGTCTGTTCTATTAGTGCTGATCAGTGTTAAAGCTGGTAAAGTCCTGATAATTTCTTTTATGTGATTTTATTTTTTTATTATTTATTCTGGACCATTGAGTCTATAATAAAGATAAAATTTTTAAGCTAAAAATTACAGTTGGACCAAACAAACACAGCATCTTCTTGAAATATTATCACTGATCTTCAAAACAAAAGCTTCAAACAAATATTTTCACTGTGATATTTTGAATGCTAACATCTGTGAGCTTTGTCTCTTCACTACATGTTGTTTCCAGATGTTCATTCAGCAGCGTCTCTCACAGTGAGTCCTGACAGCGTACAACACTTCATCTCTGACTTTGTCTCACTGACCTGTGAGGGAAACTTCACTGAGTGGAGAGTGATGACTGTGCCACAGTTTAAGCCTTCATATCATTATTACTGTTGGATAAGTACTGGATCCATATGTAACATCGTTTCATTAAGGTTATTAACTGGAGTGTACTGGTGTGAGTCTGGATCAGGAGAGTTCAGCAGTGCAGTCAACATCACTGTACAGAGTATGTTATTATACATTTTCTTCATTTGTCCAGCTTTGCTGTATGTGAAGTAATTCTATGTGGCAAAACAAAGAAAAATGACAATTTCAGACAAAATCTAAATATTCTTGGTTGTTGATCTCATTTCACTCCATCATTTCATTATCGAGTGTGTTAAATATTTTCCAACAGTATTTTATATTTTCTCTGTCAGAATAAAACTCTAAAAAAGTCAACATCTTATTTTTCAAATTAGATGAACTTTTATTGTCTCCATTCAGAGAAATTTAAAGAAACACATCATGCAAAATAACACAAACATGCAAACATTTACAATTACACCTTTAACCATTCAATAATGTCACTGTTAATAATTTGACTCCTGCAGGGTTTGCAAAACCATGTAGTGATACCATAACAGCCATCAGATTCAACAATCTCCATATAAAATAGTAACATGATGCATTTATTTACTCCATGGACCCTCAGCCTTCTAAAATGAAAGCACTGACTATAAGAATGATCCACATAATGAACCCAGTGTAGCCGAATATCTCAATCGTTAAATGTTGTCAGTAGTTCAATATTGTCTTCAATCATTACAACAAGGCTGAGATTTCGAAAAATCTCTCTGAAGCCAGGTCTGCATGTAAATCATGAGACACGACTCACAGCTTTTTCTCAAAGGTTTGCACTGATAGGTTTGTAGCTTAAACCTATTCGCTGGAACGTTCAAGACAATTCTACTACACAGCAAAAGCAAGGCACGATTAGGCAAAGTTCTTTATGTTTTTCATGCACGGGAGAGAACTGGACAAACGCTTGACCCCAGTTGCTCTCGTCCGTTCCCCCGTAACACTGCTCTTTTATTGAGGTTACATGAATATACATAGGTTCATTAACATATGACGTCTACATACAAACACACACACACACACACACACACACACGCGCACACACACACACACACACACACAAAGAGTACCTTTTGTGTGTGTGTGTGTGTGGGGGGGGGGGGTCAGTGTGTGACCCCATAAACGACTTCCCTAAACCTGCTGGTCTGGAAGTCCAGCAGTTCATCTAAACAAAAGGCACTTAGACTAAAACAGATATAGATACGTTTATCCTACCACAAAACAATAAGAGAAGGTACGACCTCTCCCACGCTCCCAGGACGTGGGTGTGAATGCCAGAACACTCTGGAATGCACACAAAGTCTTTGCAGACAACTAAGGATCAACCCTCTACCAACATGACATTGATTATACAACTGTAAGCATATATGAGTAGATATTTCTAAGCATAAATGACAATCAACAATAAAAATCTAACATGCACCAGCTGGTCTGACGGAAACAATATGTTTGTTTTTTATTTTCACAGATTCTGATTATTATTATCATGATGTTCCTATCCTGGTGAGTCCTGTTCATCCTGTGACTGAGGGAGCTTCTGTTAATCTGAGCTGCAGTTTGAAAACACAGAAAATACTTTCCAATGTGTTTTTCTATCACAATGACAAACTTATTCAAAATGATCCCCGAGGGGAGCTGAAGATCTCTGCAGTGTCAAAGTCTGATGAAGGTTTCTACAAGTGTAAGTACTCAGGAAGAGAGTCAGAACAGAGCTGGATGTCAGTTAAAGGTGAGCAGGATCAAAACATTTGATGCATTTTTGTAAATGAGTTTCATGCTTGAGAAGGAATATTAGATTGTCTGTTTAAAGGCTTGAAGTCACCTGGATCTATTTTGTGAGAACTTTTATAAAACTATTATCTGATACCTCTATACTGTCAGGTTTAATATCGTTGTGATTCAGGAATCAAGTGCAGGACTCAGGGGTCAGCAACCTGCGGCTCTTTAGTCCTTTTAATGCGGCTCCGCGTGGTTTGGGAAAATATATATATATTTTTTAAGTAATTAGCTGAAGTGTATTTTATTTATGTTAGTTCTTTTTTTAACTTGTAGTTCTAAATTGGAAGATTATTGTGATATTGAAATTGTCACAGTCTGGCGAGGGCAGACTGTATGAATTGAGAAAAGGACCCAAAACGCAGACTCCAAGGAACAGGGAACAGAACTTGAAATGTTAACAAAAGGCGAGCCGTTTAATATGGCTGGTAGAAAAGGTACAAACAAAGGGCAAGGCAAACTGAAGCAAAATTAACACAAACCTAAACTGGGGAATCTAAACAAACAATAAGAAAAACCTAGACAAGAAACTTGGAAGCATGGCATGGCATCGGAAACATGGCGTGGACAACAGACGACCTGACAATCACACACTGAAAACAGAGGACTTAAATACACAGGAGGTGATTAGGGGAAGTGGAGACACATGAGGAAACAGCTGGCACACATGAACATAATGACGTCACAGTGGGAGAGTAAAACTGAACATGATGAACACAGAACACCAGACCTCTTCACAATAAAACAGGAAACATAATGAGACAGACATGACAACCCGAACTTGACAACGCAAGACACAGACATGAAACGCATGAAGAGCAGGGGAGATTTAACATGGTTGGAAACACGAGGGGAAAATAATAACTAGAAACACTTAGGCATAATAGACTTAACATAGTGGGAACACGAGGGGTAAAATTAACTGGAAACAACTAGGCATGATAACGATAAACTTAGGAAACCTGAAGGCTACATAACTAAACACAAAACGCTGGGTCAACGGACCCAGGATCATGACAGAAATATAAATATAAAATTCTATTCTATTACTTTTTGATCGCTCAAAATAAGCGTCACACTCGCGGAAGCCAGTATACCCGCCGAAGCGCCGTGCATTTATCGAGACTTTCAACCCCAGGTAGCCCAATTATGGATCTTCGGATTGTGTCAGCAGCTGTTCTCCACCATGAACTATGTTAAAAACAAATGCCGCTCACGCCTCACAGATGACAGGTTACAGTCCTGCGTAAAGATGAAAGTGACTTCATACAGCCCCGATTTGCAGACGCTGTGCGCAGAGGTTCAGGAGCAGAAGTCCCATTGTAAACATATCACGGCAGACCCGACGATGTTTCCATGAACATGCTTTTCAGCATCTCTTTATTGACCACTTTTCACACACGGTTGCTGTACGTATACAGCCGGTGTTAAAGCTAACAGCCCGACACATACCAACAACAGCATAGATAGCACAGACGTAAAGGCAGCGAGGCGTGATTGCGGGTCCTGCTCAGGTGCGTCCGCCTCCCCTGCAGCGGCGCTGCAGACCACGCCCCGCCACACACATTAACCAGGTAAATACATATTTTGGCCGAATTTTGCAGATATCTCTTTTTCAACTTTTAGCAGCATAGTGCTTTTTTTTTTCAAATATTTTTTTAAAAGTCAGGTCAAGGCTCCAAAAGCCCAAAGGCGATATAAGGGTGGCGGCTCACAAGAGTTTTTGTTTGCTACATGGATCATTTTTGTTCAGCTGGGTGTCTTTCCTTTTGTTATATTTCTTTAAGAGTTCAAAATGTGTTAATTACATAAATGAAATGTAATTTTCTCTGTAGCACTTCATGGATTTAAGCAACACGCCTTAGTTGTTTACACAAAGCATAAAGGTAAAAAACAACATATACAGTGTTATCTTCATTTTAGATGTCAAAAAGTATTTGCGGCTCCCAGTGTTTTCTTTTGCGTCGAAACCAGGTTCAAATGGCTCTTTGGGTGCTAAAGGTTGCAGACCCCTGACTCAGGTGAAAACAGCAGAGGATGTAATGAGTGAAAGTTTCTTTGTTCAAACAAAGGATAAATAATTTAACACAACAGATTGCAAACTTTGACTTGGTCAACAACAACAAGACATAAATGAACCTAAACTTAAGGAGTGAGTCCTACATAAACATCTTAACTGAGGTGAGAGAGACAGGCCAGAGGAGCGGACATAACAGCGTGAGGGCGGCAAATCTGTGGGAGAGGAGAGAGCAGTTAGGGCAGGAAATCTGAGAGAATGTGACAAGACAGAGAGTGTTCATAAAGTGGCTGCAACAATGCCTTACTTGGAGTCCAGACTAGCTGGGTTTAGTGGATGAAGGCAGTGGTCTGTGGAAACTGCTGAACGGTGGGCAGGCAGGCAAGTGAGGAAGAGGCTCCGAGGGGGGCAGCGGTGGTGGTGAATAGGGGGGTAATGATCCAAGGTGGCAGGCGTCTGACTGGAGGTGAATGATGGCATGAAAACGAATCTTGAAGCAGGAAGAAACTGAAACAAGAGGGAAATCTGTTAGCATACAAATCTTATTTTCCTAGAAAGGATCCCAGCAGACCTGCCTGGTTACCTCACTGACGAGCTGCAGTCATGTTAACCAACCATTAACATTTGGCTACAGCCACCGAGGTCTTCAAGGTCAACTTTATGACTAAAAAAAAATCCTTATAACATAGAAACTATGATTCTTACAAAGGTGTTGTGTATTATCAACATATAGAAAGTACTGTATAAAGATTTAAAATATCATTTGTTTGACCTCTGACCTCACTTTTACATTTGACATCTGCCTTTGGACTTATTTTTACTGAACTACAAACTTCTCACAGTACATATAAAACAAAATAAATACACAGAAAATAAAACAAATGCTGTCAGCAGAGTGAGCTGCCTTAGCAGAGATTTGTGCTCTCAGAGTTCTTCTTTTATACTTTATTAATAATTAATTATTGTTTGTTGTTGCAGTAACTGTGTCAGGAGCTGACAGCTCTTCACCTCCTGTGTGGTTGATGGTTGGACTGGTTTGTGGAGTCTCTCTCATTATTATTCTCCTGCTCTTGTTGTATCGCTGCAGACAGTCCAAGTGTAAGAGCCTCTTCTTTTCATGCTGTATTAGAGAGTTTATTTACTACATACACTTTAATTATTCACACATATACATGTATTCTGATCTCATGACACAAAATATCAGTGGAACAATTTATACATGACAAACATGTGTAATAACATTTGTCTCTTTCACAGATTCCTGCTTCACCAGGTTGGTAAAATACTTTTTATTATTATTTTAAACAAACATCAGTTACTTTTAAGTTTATTGTGTTTATTTCCTGTTTTAGGTCGATCCAGTCTGAGAGTCACAGTCCGGGCTCCTCCACAAATCATGGAGTCAACCTGAATGAAACTCATGTGTACGGCTCTCTTCAACATGGTCAGCATTTAAAACAATCTATATTATCATTATTAATATTTACTTTTATTAAATCTCCATTAACACGAACATTTATCAGGTTCAGTTTGTGTTCAGCAGTTTTTTAAATAACATTTAAAGATCTTACAGTCCTGGTTTTGACTCACACAGTGTTTCTGTGTTTGATCTGATCTTTAGTGTAACTGTAATAAAATGATTAATGTGAGCCTGGCTTGTTTTTTCTTTAGGTACTGCTGACGTCTATGAATCAGTCACACAAGTGACAAACAGAAATGGTACAGTATATGTGCTGAAAATCACAGAGCAGTTAGAGATGAAACTTGTTTTTGATTTAATGAAACTAATTTCATGTGATATGTTTTTACAAACTTGTAAATAAAATATGAACATTTCACTATTAGATAGTTTTACAGAGTTTATTTACTACATTCACTTTAAATATTCAAACATTCATTCTGATCTGATGACACAAAATATCAGTGAAACAATTAAACCTAATAATTGTAATTGAAAGAATCTGAACAGTCTGATGAAGAAGACCAGCTCTGTTCTGGGACGTCCTCATGACCCAGTGGAGGCAGTCAGTGACAGGATGGTGGCTCAGCTGTCACCCCTGTTAGATAACACCTCCCACCCCATGCAGGTCACTCTGACAGCACTGAGCAGCTCCTGCAGTGACAGGCTGCTGCACCCACAGTGTGAAGGAGAGATTTAGGAGATCTTTCCTTTCAGCTGCTGTCAGACTCTACAACATACATCATCATGTGAAAGCACACATGCACACACTGGTGTCTGTAAATATCTCAATGTGCAATACTCTATACCTGCTGCTACTAACATCCATCGACTGCATGATGAAATGCTGCTTTTTGCAGCTGGTACAACAGAATTGAAATTCTCTACTTTTTGTGGTGTGCATTAATATTCATACTTTGTGATATATTATATTATTTAGTTTAGTCAGTTACTGTTCTTACTGTCTTTGAGCCACTGTGACCACTTAGTTTCCTCTGAGATTAATAAAGTATTCTTATCTTATCTTACAGATTCCTGCTTCACCAGGTTGGTAAAATACTGTTTAATTTTTATTTTAAACAAACATCAGTTACTTTTGAATTTATTGTTGTCACGTCTGCCGTGGCAGATGAGTGGAGGCTGAGAATTAGGACCTAAGATGCAGGCAGCTGAGATGCAAATGAGTTTTATTCATAAAGAGGTGAAACAAACAGAAACAGCAAAGGCAAGGACAGAAACTAAGCAAACGTAAACTGGAAAAAACTAACAAAAACAAACCTGAAACCTTAAATGGCGATGCAGGGAGGACAACACAGAATGATGCAGGGAAAGAACACAGACAAACGAGCAACAAGCACACGAGGACACACACTATAAATACACACAGAGGGAAACGTGGAATAGCAAACAGAGGAAGACACAGCTGAACCAAACTGAACTGACGAGACAGGGGAAAACATAAACTGAACACACATAAGAGACAATAACACAGGAAATGCACAGAGACACGGTACAGACATAAAACAGAGGAAACACAGAAACCAAACTTTGGGAACTGAAAGGTCTAAACCCCAGTACACAATCAGAACAAACTAGAACACAAGATCATAATAATGAAAAACACAAACCGTTGGGTCAAAAGACCGAGGACCATGACAGTAATGTTTATTTCCTGTTTTAGGTCGATCCAGTCTGAGAGTCACAGTCCGGGCTCCTCCACAAATCATGGAGTCAACCTGAATGAAACTCATGTGTACGGCTCTCTTCAACATGGTCAGCATTTAAAACAATCTTTATTATCATTATCAATATTGACTTTTAGTGGGGAAAGGCTAATTGATCAATCTAAATTGCCCGTAGGTGTGAATGCGGGAGTGAATGTGAGCGCGAATGGTTGTCTGTCCCTGTGTGTGAGCCCTGCGACAGACTGGCGACCTGTCCAGGGTGTAGCCTGCCTCTCGACCTATGACAGCTGGGATAGGCTCCAGCGCCCCTGAAAAGGATAAGCAGAAGCGAATGGATGGATGGATACTGACTTTTATTAAACCTCCATTAACACGAACATTTATCAGGTTCAGTTTGTGTTCAGCAGTTTTTCAAAGAACATTTAAAGATCTTACAGTCCTGGTTTTGACTCACACAGTGTTTCTGTGTTTGCTCTGATCTTTAGTGTAACTGTAATAAAATGATTAATGTGAGCCTGGCTTGTTTTTTCTTTAGGTACTGCTGACGTCTATGAATCAGTCACACAAGTGACAAACAGAAATGGTACAGTATATGTGCTGAAAATCACAGAGCAGTTAGAGATGAAACTTGTTTTTGATTTAATGAGTCTAATTTCATGTGATATGTTTTTACAATCCTTTAAATAAAAATATGAACATTTCAGGTTCAGATGAATACGATGACATCACCTCCTCTCTTATTGAGTTTAAAGATCTTAGAACTAAGAGTGAGTACACCAAAGTTAATTTTATAAAAAGAAAACCTGGTTTGTAAAGTTTTCTTAATTAGTATGAAATTAATTTTGGGTGGACTTATTAATATAAGTTAGGTCCGGCGGCATTTTTCTCATGTTAGGAAACACAGACATTTATTCAAATGTATTATTTTGTTCTTTTCATCTTTTTAAATCTGCGTATTTAGTGAGATGGGGAAACAGTTAAACACCAAACAAATGAAGAATAAAAACATATATTCATCGTTCTTTGCAAGCTACATGTTTACTGTACAAGCCAAAGTAATCTATTACTGGCATTATTAGCATGACAACACATTACAGTGATATCAAAGTGCCACTGCACTAAGAACCAATTATTAGTCTGGACCAAAGCTAAGTGGATAATAAAGCTGTATTTTACTCTGATCACTTCCTTCAACATTAAACTCGTCACTTGGACATTTCTGATTAAACTGAACAAAGCATGAGCTTACAGTACCTTGAAAAAGTATTCATACCTGTTGAACTTCTACACATTTTGTCACTTTACAACTAGAAAATTAATGTTTTCTATTGAGATTTTCTGTGATAGACCAACACAATGTAGCACATAATTGTGAAGTGGTATGACGTGGGTGGCTGTAGCTCAGGTGGCAGAGCAGGTCAGCCACTAATCAGAAGGTCGGTGGTTTGATCCCAGGCTGCCTCCTGGCTGCATGCCAAATATCCTTGGGCAAGATATTAACCCCGTGTTTGCCTACTGGTGGTGGTCAGAGGGCCTGGTGGCGCCAGTGTCCGGCAGCCTCGCCTCTGTCAGTGCGCCCCAGGGCAGCTGTGGCTACAATGTAGCTTGCCATCGCCAGTGTGTGAATGTGTGTGTGAATGGGTGAATGACTGAATGTAGTGTGAAGCGCTTTGGGGTCCTTAGGGACTAGAAAAGCGCTATACAAATGCAGGCCATTTACCATATGAAAATGATACATGGTTTTCAAAATTTTAAACAAGTAAAAATCTGAAAAGTGTGGCGTGCATTTGTTTTCAGCCACCTGTACTCTGAGATCCCTCATTAAAATCCAGTGCATTCATTTACCTTCAGAAGTCACCTATTTAGCTGCTCTGTGGAGGCCTCAGTGGTTTGTTAGAGAACATTAGTGAACAAACAGCATCATGAAGACCAAGGAACTCACCAGACAGGTCAGGGATAAAGTTGTAGATAAGTTTAAAGCAGGGTTAGGTAATAAAAAAATATCCCAAGCTTTGAACATTTCAAAGAGCATTGTTCAACCCATTCCCAAATATGGAAAAAGCATGCTACAACTGCAAACCCAGGGTGATCTCTAAAACCTGCAGGACACCAGCCTACCCCTTATTTAGATCAAAAAATATTCTTGTGTGAGAATGGCTCAGTCAAAGTCCAGACCTAAATCCCACTGAGCATCTGTGGCAAGATTTGAAAATTGCTGTTCACAGTCTGGCTGAGCTTGAGCCATTTTGCAACAAATAATTGTCAAACATTTCAGTCTGTAGATGTGCAAAGCTGGTAAAGACAAACCCCGAAAGACTTGCAGCTGAAAGTGCAACGAAAGATGTCTCTACAAAGTATTGAAAAAAGTGTTGAAAACAAATGCATGCCACAGTTTTATTTGCTTAAAATTTTGAAAACCATGTATCATTTTCATACCACTTCACAGTTCTGCACTATTTGTGTTGGTCTATCACAGAACATCCCAGTAAAAACATTTAAGTTGGCAGTTGTAAGGTGACAAAATGTGTAAAAGTTCAAAGGGTATGAATACTTTTTCAAGTCACTGTCAGTTTGATTTAGTCGAGTAACAGCATCATCGTACAAAACACACCATTGTTTCAAGTATCCCAGGAGAGGTCTTAATGATTTTTTACTGATACAGAAGAAGATAGAGAAGTGTTTCAGCTTCACATGTTTTGCAAAAAAAATCTTTACAACACAGAACAAATTACAAATGATAAGTTATGTGTCTGAGGCCAGATGTTTACATGAAAGTAAAACCAGATGATTTCCTCGTCCACACAGATACAGAGTCTGTCTCCGCCTTCTGAACAAATCCTATAAGGTACAGTAACATTACACACCTGTAAAGACTCAAACACAAAACAGAACTTCACTTTGCATCAAGGGGAGACAATGCTTTTATAATAAACCTTATTGTTCTCCAACACAGGTGGGACAGACACAGGGGCAGCCAGTGACCCCTCACACACGTCCTTATGCTGATATCCAGGCAGGTTCTCAGTGTTTGTAGCTGCTGATTTATGCAGCAAACATTTCCACAGTCCTCTGCAGCAGATTATAGAAACACTTCTTTTCTCAGCTCACGACAGAAGATCTACAGCTGGGACACTGTTAAGTGGTTCTACGTGAAAAATAGTTAAATATTTACTCAAACATGTTCTTGTATGTAAAACAGGTTCAAATGCATGAAATTATATTTGTCCTTTATAGTGGACATTAACCCTTTAGAGCCGATCGGAGCGGACACGCTCTGTTTTGCGTAACTATTTTTAAATCCCGGTAGCTCTGCAACCACGTAAGCTAGCGCAAAAATTTTTTTTGCATATGAAACCGGAGGAGTTGTACTTACATCTAATGCCATCAGCTTGTCCTAGGTCACGGTTTCCTTCCACATAAAGCTTTGCAAAAACTGCATAAAAAGCGCTTGCAGCAACAAAAACATAATATTCCAGAAACACGCTCCGATCAGCTGTTCATAACACTTCCTACGTTGGAATAGATGTCAGCGCGAACTTTTGCATTTCCGCCATTACCTGCCCGAAACCGAAAGTGACGTCATTTTCGCGGAAATGTAGTCTTTTTTACCATCAGGGCCTCAGGGCCTATACTGGTGTTTTTAAAAGTTATCTTTGACTTTATGACTTTCTGTGTCTTTTCTGGGATGCTTAGGACTCATATTGCACTGCCGGAAATAGTTTATTTTGATGCATATGCTGCTTTTTTGCAAATTTGCAGTATAATATTTATTTTCGTTTTTCCTGCAGTGTATAAAAATTGGTGTATTTCAAAAATAAAACTATGAAGACACTCAAAATAAATTTCCTGTGGTAGGAAACTATTTTGTGCAACTTTTTTGTATTTACAGTTTTGAGGGATAAGCCTCTTAAATTTCTCTAACTACAAATATATGTTAAAAAAGCAAAAACGATTTTCAATTTTTTTGTAGTTTATTGCACTTTTTTGCAATTTATGTAATTACTATGCACTTAATGAATACATATTATTAAAATCTGGGCTATAATGGTTGTATTGATGTATAGCGACTTGAAATGCTCCCAAAAATGGCTCCACAGCATGTAAAAATATAATATAAGCTCTGGCGGACTTGGTTCTATGGTAGGTCTTAAAGGGTTAAAAAACACCACATGTATAAATGATAATTTACATCTTAGAGCCCTGCTCTCAAACACTGACTCAGATGTAACTGTCTGTGAAACTGGAGCAGCACAACAGTGACCCCATTAAACTGATGTTTAGTTTTAGTGTCCTTATTTTCACTGAGTTATTAGTTCAGTTATTAGTTAGTTAACATAAACTGATGTGAGTCTTTGACTGAAACGAACCAACTGACCTGGTGATGTGATGCTCTGTACTGACAGAAGATGGCGCTGAACATCTTTTTATAACTCTAAGCACTTATTTCTTAAATTAAGCTTCACAGTCAGAGTTACATCTGTGTCAGTTTTTGAGAGCTGGGCTCCATGATGTACATCAGCATTTATACATGTAGTGTTTCATGTCCCCTTTAATGCTGAACACCTGATGTGACATTTCCACACTTTAATTCTGCTCAGTACCTGATTGTTTTACATGTTTTCTGTTAGGATGCCTGGGTCATTGACTCAGACTTTGAGTTTATTATATTATTTATCATTTCTAGTCTTTGGTTTCTTAGAGTTCTGTCTTATGGTTTATGTCTCGGTGTAATCCTTAGTTGCTATATCCCCGTGTCCAGTCAGTGTCTGTGTCTGCCCTGGTCCCACGTCTCTGTTCCCTCTGTTGTAGTGCCTGCCTGTGAGTCTGTGTCTGTAAGCTCAGTCTGTGTTATGTTTCCTGTTTTACTTTGAAAGTCCGTGTCTCATGTAAATGCGTCTGGTTGTGCTTCCTTTGTCTCGTTAGGCCTGATTTGCCCCAGCTGTGTTTCCCTCCTGTTACCTATTCCCTGTTTGCTCCCTCTGTGTATTTAAGCCCTGTGTTTCTTTTTGTCCGTGTTGTGAGCTACTGTTTTTGATGCTGTGTGTTCTGTCTGCTTGTTTGAGTTTATTTGGAGTCTCAGTTTTGTTACCTTTTTTGAGTTCAGCATTAAAGCTGTTTTGAGTTTACTTTGTGCCTCCGAGCGTCTGCACTTTTGGGTCCACCTTTCCTGCCTGCACACAGCCTTCACATAACAGAAGATCGCGACCAGAACATGGACCCCGCAGACCACCTCGGATTTTGAGGCTGAGATGAAGGGGTTGGTTGATTTGCTGGACCGCATCACTCAGGCCGATAGCTTACAGGCTATGGCTGTGGGACTGAGCGCGGTCGAGACAGTGATTACAACCAACCTCCGGCTTCATCAGTTCTCCATGGACACATATCTGAGCCATACCATAACCGCGTGGAGGGAGCACGTCAGAGCCAGCGAGCTGGCTACCTCTCTCTCCACACCAACGCAGAGGCAGCAGACGGAGCTCGCTGTAAAGCAGCTGCGTTCGCCACAGCAGGACAGTGTTTCTGCTGGAGGTTCTGGAGAACTGCTCCTGTGTGGTAAGCCGGAGGATTTGCAGCCCGGTCAGGTGGGGGCTTCGCTGCCCGGTTCGCCTGCTCCCCTTTCCCAAAGTAAACAGCATTCACGCCACTGCCACTCCAGAACGACTGAGCACACCCCAGTTTTGGGAGAAAGTGACTGTTTAGTGTTCTGGCCAGCCCCTGTGGCTGCTGTTATGTCTAGGACTCCTTTTGTTTCTCTGGCAGCTTCTCAGCCTATGACTTTTTCCGTGCCTCAGCTGGCAAATAGAACTGGCAACAGAGTGCCACCTGTCATAACTGAGTTGGCTAAAGAACTGGGACTTGGCGTTGCAGAGCTTATGGATCAAGCAAAGGTTAGTGTTTTTTGGCCAAATATATTTTCACCTGTTTGCTCATCTGCTTAGCTGCCTGTTCCTGCTGGAGGGGCCAAGGGGCCCGTCCAGCCATCTGTTCCTGCTGGGGGTTTTGGTGAACCAGTCCAGCCGTCTCCCGTCTCCGCTGGAGGGCCCGAGGGGCCCGTTCAGCCCTCCACCTCAACTGGAGGGTCCGAGGGGCCGGCCTCCTGAACTGTTTTCTGGGCTCTTGGGCCGTCGGCCTCCGGGCCGGCCCCCTGACCTTTTTCGGACCTGTTTTCCTGGCCGGCCTCTGGACCCCCTTCGCCTGGGTCGCCGCAGCTGCCCTCTGGATGGCCAGCCTCCGGAGCTCTTTCGCCTGCCTCGCCGCCGTTGCTTTTCACGCGGTCGGCCTCCTGACCTGCCCAGCTTTGGACTTTCGTGCTGTCAACCTCCAGGCCGGCCCCCTGAATTTTTTTTTTTTTTTTTTTTCTGGTTTTCCTGGCTACCTGGAACTTTTCTTGGTTGTTTGGGGTTGTTTTCTGGGTTCCAGTGTTTGCTGTTTGTTGATTTGTAGCTCCTTGTGTGTGTGTGTGTGTGTGTGTGTGTGTGTGTGTGTGTGTGTGTGTGTGTGTGTGTGTGTGTGTGTGTGTGTGTGTGTGTGTGTGTGTTGTTGTGTGTGGGGTTTTTTTGTTTTTTGTTTTTTTGGGGTTTTTTTTGTTTTTTCCTTTCAGTTTTTGTTTTCACAGACTTGTGACCATGACACAAAACTACAGACAGATGTGGATAAAATCTCAGTGTTACTGGTTTTATAAAAGCTTTATAGTAATAAAAATACATCATTTAGAGTCAAAATATCATAAATGGTAACAAATATAACTGTTATCTTCGGGTTACTCGCAGTCCAAATCATCATCTGCATCAATGAATGTCAGTGAGGCGTCCTGAAAGTCGTCACGTCTCCTGTTCAGTGACAGTCTCTGAGAATCACTCTCCTCTCCAATCAAATCACTTTTCTTCTGTTTATCCTCTGAGTTGCTCTTTGATGGTTATGAATCATCGCTCTTCTTTAAACTGTGAAGTCGTTGCTGTTCTTGGGAGACATTTCTCTTTTGTTCAAATTGCTTCGTGTTGGCTGAGCTTCACCATCTTTCTGGTCGCCTGTCAAACTGTTGCTCATGTTTCCAGAGCAGCTTTTCTTCTGCTCAGACTTAAAAAAATTGTTCACTCAGTTCTGTTTTGTCGATTTGCTAAATTGTTGCTCAGTTATTGAGAATCACTTGTTTTCGGTTCTGTAGACATTAATTTGCTCTTGTTTAGTTGCTGCACAGTTGGTTTGAGTCAAAGTTAATCTCAGTTAACAGGTTGCTTTGCAGTTTTGGAAAAAAAAAAACATTATTCTCTGATAAATTGTCAAACTGTCTTTCAGAATAATTTATTCTCAGTTTTCTGCTCAGACACCCGATTTTCTCCTCTTCTGTTCAGAGTCACTCATCTCTCTGTCCTCTGTCTTTATTCTGTTTTCTTCTGTCCAGATGTCAAACTCCTTTAATTTCATAGATCACCTTCTCTGTTTACTGATCAAACTCCTCCTCAGATTTCTTACGTTGCTCCTTTTAGTTTTTAACTTGCTGCTGTTTGCTGAGAAAAACTTTCTTTGCTTGTTTTGATTTTTCCAGAATAAATCTGTTGGGTTTAAGTCAACCCAGCTGGTAAACAGAACCTGTTACTGGAAGCAACCACACAGACACCAGTGTACATTTTACTTGCAGGGGGAGCGTTGGAGAGCACTGCTGCGACTCTCCTGTCCAAGCAACTCCAACTCCTCTGCGTTGACAACAGAGGTTACACATAGTTCAGTTAAGTTTGTGTGTGTTTCCAGCTATACCATACATAGACTTGCGATCTTTCAATGAATTTAAACCGTGTGTATGAGGTATGCAGAAAAGCAGAAGCAAGCACCTTGCTAAACTATAAAAACAGGAACTTGTAATAAGTCATGTCTCAAACAAACATTTAAAGGTGTGAAGTCTTGCACTTTAGAAGAAACAGAACATGGTGCTTTCCTAATGTATAACATAGCTCATCTCTGGACTAAGCTGCACTCTAAATAAAGAAAGCACATTTTGTCAGCACAGATAAAGGAAATAATAGAAGGTTGAAAATAAATCCTCTGACTGTCTGACTTCTTCATAATTATAGCCATATTAGGACAGATAAAGGCAATGATTATATATCTATATATTTTAGCACAAATGACAATATAAAAAATATCAATTCCAACAAAATCTGCCTCTGTTTAGTTTTTCTGTTCATTTGTCCAGACTGACACTTCTTTTGCTCTAAGAAATAAGAACACAATGATTGGGACGGTGTAAGCTACAACCCTATAATCACTTTCTGTCACCGACCTCTCAGCTAAACCTGTGTAGAGTCATCCAATAATAACAACTGGGGTTGCCACGATTCGTTGACTAGTCACGATCAGGTCAGCTAGCTTTAACCTCCTAGGACCTGGCGTCCACATATGTGGACATCACATTTTGGGTTATTTAGACCAAAATACTCAATTTTCCTCTACAAGGGCCTGATATCCACTTACAAGGACATTATACTGCTACTGTTCTATCAAAATTTTAAACGAATATCCTCATATGTGGCGCTTATTTTTCTTAAAAACAAAAATAAAGTAAAAAAAAAAATCTGGCAATTCTTTGTTTTTACATTCATCGGGCCGGAATGTGACCAAATATCAAAGAGAAATTAAAAATGCATGCCGTGGAAGAGTTCAGGTCTTAGGAGGTTAAACGCCAAAGAAGAAGAAGCCGTCTCCAGTATCGTAGCTGAGTCCAAATTCAGGGGCTGCATTCTTTGGAGGCTGCATTTGTAGGTCGATAACGTTACAGCAACGCAACGAAGACTGTCCAACCTCGAAGACTCTTCCAAATGTGTCCTTTTCCCTAGATTGGAAGGATGGGTCGGGTGTATTCTTTGTGGCCCAACCTAACCCAGAATTCATAGTGCGGCCAATTCCAGTTTCCAACAATGGCGGCAGCTACTTTGTTTTAATATTACTCTTTCTTGGTACAAAATAAATGTTTAAGATATTTTCAGTCGAGAATGTAGCTGTGTAAACTTCAAATATCTGCTCGATTTATCAGGACATTACATATTTGCAAAAGTGCTCCAACGTTTTCGGAGACATCTGTCACCCTCCAGCTCCTTAGCTGACTGGGAGGTCGAGACACGTTTTCAAAACCCCCGCAGTCTTTCACTACTCAGGTTAAACATGACATATACAGTAAGTTACTGAGATACCTTGCAAATGTTGTAAAACAAGTGTTTTATGGAAGCTTGTTTTCGCCAAAACAAAGACTGTTAAACGTGGTGGGAAAGGGTCGACATCTATTGTAGATGAGCTGGTTTTCATTGAGCCTGATCCTTTGCCTCCCTGTGCTCCTGCTCTCAGGGCAGCTGCGGTCCAGCCATCCCATGCACCCAGTTCCTCTGGTGAGGGGAGCTAGGGCCCAGTTGATCCCTGCTCCTGTTCCCAGGCCGGCTGAAGCTCTGCTAGTCCCTGCACCTGTACCTGTTCCTCGGGTGGGGACAGCACTGCCCAGCCGTCGCCGGTGCCTGTTCTGGTTCCCAGGGTGAGGCTAGCCAGGACACAGCCTACCTCTGCACCCGTACCTACACCCGCGGGTGGGAGCAGCTAGTGCCCAACAGGCCCCTGCACCTGTTTCTGACCCCGCTGGAGGCTCAGGTGGGCCCGTCCAGCAGTTTTCTTCAGGCTCCGTAGGCTCAGAAAACCTAGCTCAGCCATCTGCTCATCCAGTACCTCACACACCATTACTACAATCGTTACAAAAGTCAATACATCTTAAACTTCTATCCATAGCTCGAACATTAGCTCACCTATCAGCTCAGTCACCAGCTCAGTTACCTCCTCAGTCATCCTCAGTCAAGAACTGAAGGCTGAAGGGGCCCCTCTGCCTCCGCTGGAGGGGCCCCTTCAGTCACACCGTCTGGTCCTGCCTCACCTCGTCCTGTCTGGCCTGCAGCATCACCGCCGTTGCTTTTCGCACGGTCAGCCTCCTGACCTAAAATGTTTTGGACTGTTGTGCTGTCGACCTCCAGGCCGGCCCCCTGAACCTTTCCGAGGCTGTTACCTGGGCCCCTGCGCCTTTCATGGACTTTTTGTTTGTTTCATTTTGAACTGTTCCTAGGCCTCAGTGCTGTTGGTCTCTGGCTCCTTGTTTTTGGTTTGTTTCGAACTATGTGTTGGGGTGCCTGGGTCATTGACCCAGAGTTTTGACTTTTAATCATTATAGTACTTTGGTTTTTGCCTTTATTTATCATTTCTAGTCTTTTGGTTTCTTTGTCAGAGTTGTGCCTTCTGGGGTCCGTTCTTCGTACCTCGCTAAGTAAGTTAGCTGGATTTGATTGTTGACGATTTCGCGTGATCTTGGATCGTTCGGTTCCCCGAAGCTCATCCGGGATTTGCTGTCATAGCAACAGATCCGTAAGCGTAAACCTGCTCGGGAGCAGGCTTACTTTATGTAAACAAGATTAGATCGCGGCCACTCAGGTATGTCCGCTTCATGTATACGAAAGCAACAGCGATATTTTACCACTGTTTTACCATAAATAAATATTATCAATGTAACTAAAGATAATGCAGCACTTGATTCTTTTATTGATTCCATACAGATCATTTCCTAAAAAAAGGGAAATGTACTATTAATCATTCTATTTCATGTATTTGATTATTTCAGATGTAATTCATATTTTAGAGTAGTAATAGTAAATTACTTCGTGTAATCAAGATGAGAGACCACAGCTATAAAAGCGAAGGTGGATTTGGGAAGTCTGTCGCAGCCATGTCCTGTCCGTTTACGCGAGCAGCCCATTGCGGAAGGTGCAAGATTGATAAGGAGAGTTTTCAGAATTCAGCGTATATGGCGGAATAGACAGGATCCTTTAGCTCAGCGCGACAGTGTGCTCATTGAGAGATATCGATTTTCCCGTGAGGGTATTATTTACTTAACCAACTTGTTGACGAGGGGGTGCAGGACCACCACCTGTCTTTTTGTGCTCTGCCCTTTTCTTGGTTGCTGTTATAAACAAACAGATTATTTCAGGGTCTCTTTTCAAGAGACTAAAAGCAATATAAGTGATAAATATTACCATTCTGTAGAATATTCTTATACAGTGGGGCAAAAAAGTATTTAGTCAGCCACCGATTGTGCAAGTTCCCCCACTTAAAATGATGACAGAGGTCAGTAATTTGCACCAGAGGTACACTTCAACTGTGAGAGACAGAATGTGAAAAAAAAAATCCATGAATCCACATGGTAGGATTTGTAAAGAATTTATTCGTAAATCAGGGTGGAAAATAAGTATTTGGTCAATAACAAAAATACAACTCAGTACTTTGTAACATAACCTTTGTTGGCAATAACAGAGGTCAAATGTTTACTATAGGTCTTTACCAGGTTTGCACACACAGTAGCTGGTATTTTGGCCCATTCCTCCATGCAGATCTTCTCGAGAGCAGTGATGTTTTGGGGCTGTCGCCGAGCAACACGGACTTTCAACTCCCGCCACAGATTTTCTATGGGGTTGAGGTCTGGAGACTGGCTAGGCCACTCCAGGACTTTCAAATGCTTCTTACGGAGCCACTCCTTTGTTGCCCGGGCGGTGTGTTTTGGATCATTGTCATGTTGGAAGACCCAGCCTCGTTTCATCTTCAAAGTTCTCACTGATGGAAGGAGGTTTTGGCTCAAAATCTCACGATACATGGCCCCATTCATTCTGTCCTTAACACGGATCAGTCGTCCTGTCCCCTTGGCAGAAAAACAGCCCCATAGCATGATGTTTCCACCCCCATGCTTCACAGTAGGTATGGTGTTCTTGGGATGCAACTCAGTATTCTTCTTCCTCCAAACACAACGAGTTGAGTTTATACCAAAACGTTCTACTTTGGTTTCACCTGACCACATGACATTCTCCCAATCCTCTGCTGTATCATCCATGTGCTCTCTGGCAAACTTCAGACGGGCCTGGACATGCACTGGCTTCAGCAGCGGAACACATCTGGCACTGCGGGATTTGATTCCCTGCCGTTGTAGTGTGTTACTGATGGTGACCTTTGTTACTTTGGTCCCAGCTCTCTGCAGGTCATTCACCAGGTCCCCCCTTGTGGTTCTGGGATCTTTGCTCACCGTTCTCATGATCATTTTGACCCCACGGGATGAGATCTTGCGTGGAGCCCCAGATCGAGGAAGATTATCAGTGGTCTTGTATGTCTTCCATTTTCTGATGATTGCTCCCACAGTTGATTTTTTCACACCAAGCTGCTTGCCTATTGTAGATTCACTCTTCCCAGTCTGGTGCAGGTCTACAATACTTTTCCTGGTGTCCTTCGAAAGCTCTTTGGTCTTGGCCATGGCGGAGTTTGGAGTCTGACTGTTTGAGGCTGTGGACAGGTGTCTTTTATACAGATGATGAGTTCAAACAGGTGCCATTCATACAGGTAACGAGTGGGGGACAGAAAAGCTTCTTACAGAAGACGTTACAGGTCTGTGAGAGCCAGAGATTTTCCTTGTTTGAGGTGACCAAATACTTATTTTCCACCCTAATTTACGAATAAATTCTTTACAAATCCTACCATGTGGATTCATGAATTTTTTTTTCACATTCTGTCTCTCACAGTTGAAGTGTACCTCTGGTGCAAATTACTGACCTCTGTCATCATTTTAAGTGGGGGAACTTGCACAATCGGTGGCTGACTAAATACTTTTTTGCCCCACTGTATTTCACTTTTACTTGTTCCCATGTTCTAGTGGGTCCTGTTGTGGCTCTAATGTGAAAGAGGATATAATGTAATATAATATAATAAATTTACCCTACTGCCTACTGGTGTTGGCCAGAGGGGCCGATGGCGCGATATGGCAGCCTGGCTTCTGTCAGTCTGCCCCAGGGCAGCTGTGGCTACAACCGTAGCTTGCCTCCACCAGTGTGTGAATGTGAGAGTGAATGAATAGTGGCATTGTAAAGCGCTTTGGGTGCCTTGAAAAGCGCTATATAAATCCAATCCATTATTATTATTATTATTATTATTATTATTAAATTACTTACGAGTTTAATTTGTCAGCAACTTTCTGCCAGCCCTCTCTCCTTGCTTTTGCAGCCTTTGCAGTGTTCCCTTGCGTTTTAATTAAACTCTGAAACTCCTGAAATCCCTCAATCAAGAGTTCTTGCTCTGCTGCCGAAAAATACTGAGCGCGCTCCTTCGACATTTTCGCCGACCAATCAAAGGGTTGCCGATCAATGTTCCTACTATCGATGCGTAGCCCCTGTTAAGCCACCCAGTGATCTCACATTACTTCATCCAGCTATACTAATCGTCAACAACAGGTGTGTTCGGAGAACCGGGATAGCGAGCTCAAAGTTATCGCGATGATTTGATCTTGGACGTGTCATTTGATCTTGGATGTAGTAAGCGAGGTACGAAGAACAGACCCCTGGTTTCTGTTTTGTTCCATAGTTGCTGTATCCCTGTGCAAAGTCTGCGTCTCTGTGTTATGTTTCCTGTTTTACTTTGAAGGATCACGTCTTATGTTAATGTGTCTGGTTTTGCTTCCCCTGTTTCATTAGGCCTGATTTGCCCCAGCTGTGTCTCCCTCCTGTTACCCATTCCCTGATTGCTCCCTCTGTGTATTTAAGCCTTGTGTTTCCCTGTATCCATGTTGTGATCTACCCTCATTTATGGTGTGTGTTCTGTCTGCCTGCGTAAGTTTATTTTGTATTTTAGTTCAGCCAATTTTCTGTTTTGCCATCCAGCATTAAAGCTGTATTTAAGTTCACCTTTTCCTTCCATGAGTGTGCATTTTGGGTCCTTTTCCTGCCTGCACAGCCTACATGGCATTATGACCTTGTCTTTATTTTTAGTTAGCACTTACCTTAAATACTATACAGTGTTATACTAAAGAACAGTAAACTGGTCTGTTTATTGGCGTCATCTGATGTTTTTGTAAAATCTTTGGTTGTGTTGTTCTGTTTTTCCGCTGCCTGTGCTCTCTGTAAAATTATTCAAAGACAGTTTTGGTAATGAGCTGGATTAGATCCTAGAAATATGTCACTGTAACCCTTTAAATATGTGTTATAAAACCCGCCACTCTTTACTGTTTTATCTAATATGTGGGAAAATGTTTTTTCATTCATTACAACATTTATTGCTTGACTTTGTTTTTGTTTAAATTCTCTTGCCTACTAAATTATATAAATTCAGTTTGTCAGTAAAACTGAGAAATAAAATCCTTGTGTGAAAGAGCTGACATTGTTGTTCTTTGGTGTTTTTGTTTTTCATGCCTCTAAGCAAACTTTATAGGCAGCACCCTGCAGTAAACATAGCAATCTTTTTTTCAAATCGAGCCTACTTTTTTTTTTAAATTAAAGTGTTTTGTTTCTACTTTCTTACTACAAATTTTTTAAGTTATTTATTTAGCCTACTTTTGTGTCTGGGCTGACTAAATACAAAGTAAAGTCATAGAGAAAAAGCCTAAAAAAAAAATCAAATATGTGTCAACAAATCATTTAATCATATGTTGAGTTTTGACTGTTTGCACCAGTTAAGCCTCTGAAATAATCCTCATCTTAAATCTGGAAGCTTTTAGGTTCAATAGTTTAGAAATAATCTTACTGCTGATGCAGCAGACGTCAGTGCACTTAAAACATTTCCTCTGGATCACTTTTGTCTCCTTACATGATTAAAATGATCAGTGATTGTTTGTATGAATGAGCATATCATTTCTTATCCAATAACAACACTGATATCACAAACGTGCTGTTGTAATCTTATGTTTGTCTGAAACGGGTCTCTGTTGTAAATGAGACATTGAGTATCAGTTACTGTACTGCAGGTGACGGCAATTCAGCACTAAGAGACACTTTTCTTATAAATTTGCCACTTTAATGTCGAAAAATGTTCCCTTCTTGTTTTCCTCATAAAAATGATGAATAATAAAAAAAAACTTACTGGAATAACCGACACACAGATGAAACAGTATTACTTACATGATTTGCCATGATAAAAGCATTTGTAACGCACAAACCTGCCCAAAAGCATTTGTCCACATTGTGTCAGCATCTTAAACAGAGTTGAGATACGTGAAAATGTCTGAGGCCACATTTGAACTTTGGGTCTTTATTGGAAAATAAGCAAATAATCACAAAGTCACTGAGTCTTTTTCTGCAGCCATGAAAGTTTAAATGGTTTCTTTTCAGTCCTTCAGGCTCAGAGCTGAATTGTAAGGAGCCAAACTGACTGTAATGCTGATTGTTCCAAAATGATTACATTCTTATTAAAGTGTAACTTAAAAAACTATAATAACTCATCTGGTACTTCATTAACACAAGTTTTTAAAACTAAGGCTGAGACAAAGAGGCCTACTACACCTGCTGCATGGCCTTTTATTACCCAAGCACGTCCCACTAACACTCCCACTATTCCCAGCACTGCTGAACCTCTGAGGGACCTCAGAAATCCCAAACACTACATTATGTTGTTGACTTATGTTGTTGATTTTTTAGTTTGCTGTTGTTTGCGCGTGTATACAAAGGCTTACAGGCTAACCTATAAGCCTATACCTGCTTGGAGGTGGTTGGCGAGAGGAGGATGTTAGTAAAGCTGACATCTATCATGAACAACCCACATCACCCACTGCATGAGTATGTGAGTGGACTGAGCAGCTCCTTTTGTCAGAGACTGAAACACCCTCGCTGCAGGAAGGAGCGTTTTCGCAGATCATTCATCCCAGCAGCAGTTAGACTCTATAACTCCTCAATCACGATGTCATAAGTCACTGGACACTGGACACACGGTCACCACTTCATGCATAATGGACCTTCCATGTGTATGGACATGTGCAGGTATATATGTATGTATATACATATGTATATTTAGTGTGTACATGTGTGTGTGTGTACATGTCTATAAACAGGAATAGTAGTGGTACAATAGTTATGTCAAGCTATATAGTTTATGTCTTCCATATTTCCAACCATATCCATAATAACATACTGTGTATGCTAGCATTGTATATAGTGTATTATCTTACTTTTTTTCACTGATTGTACTTATTTGTATTTTTGTATTTCCTTCTGATATCTGTACCTGAGCTGAGGTGACTGAAGATATTCGTAGCCCATTTTAGAGTTTAGAAATGTGTTAGAATGTAGAATTATTGTAGAGACACTGACACTGCCCTCGATGTAATAAAGGCCTGAGTGTGTCATAAACTTAGGAGTAGATTTCTAGGAGACCTAAATAACTTTGGTTTGGAAGGGAGATGGACTTTTATGACCCATAGAGATATACGTACATAGTGCTTTAACTGTTACGCACACACATCCACATGCACACTCACTCACGTGCACTCACATAGACACACGGATACACGCACACACAGGCACTCCCGTGCTCGTGCACATAGACACAGACACAGAGTTTGCAGCACACCGTGGGGGTTTTATGATAGGGTCACTCCTACAAAACTGTGTTTCACAGAAAAAGGAGTGAAGATTTTGCAGAGGGACACCGGCCTGGCAAGTCTTCCCTTCTAGAAGAATGCATGCTTAAATGAGGATAAATAAAGATGAGTAAAGATGAATAAAGATGAATAAAGTTTTGCGAAAATGACTACTGAGTCCGGTGCATCTCTGGATGCCCGAGGAATAAAAAGAACCGGGGTAAAACTGATTTCCCAACAGTTTTGGTGCCGAAACCCCGGGATTCGCTCGAGGCTCAGAGAGGATGAATTGGCAGAGCTGAGATCGTGAAACGAGGCGAACAGAGAGCTAGCTCACATGATTGCAAGGTAAGCACCACCTGTTTATTTTCGAAGTGTGCATATTGAATAAATTCTAAATTATCTGTTCGCTAAGTGTAACGTATCGCAGTGTAAATTCACTCAGTAGAAAAAGAGGCGGCTAGCGTCCGTCCCAGCGCGTTGAAGCAAGAGACTTTTGCTAAGAACTCAGGTTGATGTTTAGTGCCCCGTAAGAACATCTCAGTGCGTTAAAGCAGGAGACGCTTGTTACGGATTAATAGAATCGGTGTTTCATCCGCGACGGTGTGTGATCCGTCTTAGTTATTAGGAAAAAAGTGGCGGTGTGTGATCCATCCTCGTGCGTTAAAGCAGGAAACGTGTGTTACTATTAGTTAGAAAGCGGGGATTAAGGCCTTGTTGCGGCTGAGGGCCGTGTGTGTGTTCTGAGTTTGGCAACTCAACCCATCTTCGGACGCGTTGTTGGGACCTGTGGGACAGGATAGCCGGGTTGGTGACCTGGGCACCGGGGACGCCTTAAATAACTAAAGCTAGGTGTTGGATCCTAGTCGCGGTTGATAACCTGCATGAGAGTGGGGGCAAGTTGCTTCGTAGTGAGAGTACGACTGCTTGGCTCAGCCCACTGACTGCAGCGTGTGTAGACTGCGTAGTGTGTGTGAAAGCGTCGTTAGAGTCGGCGTCTCGTCTGAAGTATCGGAGTCAATTAAAGTAACAAAAAGAATTTGTGTCTAAAAGTGTGTGTTTGGGGAAATGTGTGTGTGTGTTGGAAATCGCCATTAGAGTCAGCGTTTCGACAGAGCTTTGGGAGTAAGTGCAGAAACTCAGAGATTTGAGTTTAAGATTGTGTTTTTGTTCTGTATGTGGACGGGAGGCCGTGCCACTGATTGTTTTGTATTCTGAGTTTATTGGGGATTGATTTGACTGTGTTTTGAGAAAAAAGAGAAATCGCGGTTAAAGGCCGTGATGTAGTTTAAGTATCTGAAGATCGTGAGTTTATAATCTTGTTTTGCTGAGTTCTAAAAAGCAGACCATGGGTCCGTTCTTCGTACCTGGCTAAGTAAGTTAGCTGGATTTGATTGTTGACGATTTCGCGTGATCTTGGATCGTTCGGTTCTCCGAAGCTCATCCGGGACTTGCTGTCATAGCAACAGATCCGTAAGCATAAACCTGCTTGGGAGCAGGCTTACTTTATGTAAACAGGATTAGATCGCGGCCACTCAGGTATGTCCGCTTCATGTATACGAAAGCAACAGCGATATTTTACCACTGTTTTTCCATAAATAAATATTATCAATGTAACTAAAGATAATGCAGTACTTGATTCTTTCATACAGATACATACAGGTCATTTCCTAAAAAAAGGGAAATGTACTATTAATCATTCTATTTCATGTATTTGATTATTTCAGATGTAATTCATATTTTAGAGTTGTAATAGTAAATTACTTCATGTAATCAAGATGAGAGACCACAGCTATAAAAGCGAAGGTGGATTTGGGAAGCCTGTCGCAGCCATGTCCTGTCCGTATATGCGAGCCACCCATTGCGGAAGGTGCAAGATTGATAAGGAGAGTTTTCAGAATTCAGCGTATATTGCGGGATAGACAGGATCCTTTAGCTCAGCGCGACAGTGTGCTCATAGAGAGATATCGATATTCCCGTGAGGGTATTATTCACTTAACCAACTTGTTGACGAGGGGGTGCAGGACCACCACCTGTCTTTTTGTGCTCTGCCCTTTTCTTGGTTGCTGTTATAAACAGACAGATTATTTCAGGGTCTCTTTTCAAGAGACTAAAAGCAATATAAGTGATAAATATTACCATTCTGTAGAATATTCTTATATTTCACTTTTACTTGTTCCCATGTTCTAGTGGGTCCTGTTGTGGCTCTAATGTGAAAGAGGATATAATGTAATATAATATAATATGATATAATATAATATGATATAATGTAATATAATAAATTTACCCTACCACCTACTGGTGTTGGCCAGAGGGGCCGATGGCACGATATGGCAGCCTGGCTTCTGTCAGTCTGCCCCAGGGCAGCTGTGGCTACAACCGTAGCTTGCCTCCACCAGTGTGTGAATGTGAGAGTGGCTGAATAGTGGCATTGTAAAGCGCTTTGAGGGTCTCGAAAAGCGCTATATAAATCCAATCCATTATTATTATTATTATTATTTATTATTATTATTAAATTACTTACGAGTTTAATTTGTCAGCAACTTTCTGCCAGCCCTCTCTCCTTGCTTTTGCAGCCTTTGCAGCCTTTGCAGTGTTCCCTTGCGTTTTAATTAAACTCTGAAACTCCTAAAATCCCTCACTCAGGAGTTCTTGCTCTGCTGCCGAAAAATACCGAGCGCGCTCCTTCGACATTTTCGCCGACCAATCAAAGGGTTGCCGGTCAATGTTTCTACTATCGATGCGTAGCCCCTGTTAAGCCACCCAGTGATCTCACATTACTTCATCCAGCTATACTAATCGTCAACAACAGGTGTGTTCGGAGAACCGGAATAGCGAGCTCAAAGTTGGCGCGATGATTTGATCTTGGATGTGTCATTTGATCTTGGATGTAGTAAGCGAGGTACGAAGAATGGACCCCATATCTACTCTGTGTGCTGATTAGGGCGTTGTCCTGAATCAGCAGAAGAAGTGTCTCGCAGAAAGTTTGTATGGGACTGCGAGAAGCATGAGGTGTGTGTGAGCCAGCCTCGAGGGGCGGGTTCACAGGTCGAATGAACGAAGAGTAAAATGTGTGTGTCTGTGAGAGAGAAAGAAAGGTGGGGGTGAGTGACCAGGCTGTGAGTGTGTGTGTGAATTCCTTGATGACAAAAAGGGAGACAAAGTAGATTAGTTGATTTTCTGTGAAATAATAATAGTCAAGAAATCATAGTGATCAAATAGGAGAAAGTGAACTAAAATAAATAAAGAAAACTAAAACAGTGGATTAGTGTTAAGGTAACGATAAATAAATTGATAAAATTAACAGGGACATTTAAAGGTGACCAAGTACTCAAGGATGAATGGAGGATTTGATTGCTGACTGTATGAGAGCTGTTGGGGTGAAAGGAAAATGAGGTTGGAGGAGTGAGTTAACAGGTTAATGTGTGGGTGTAAAACAATGGGGTAAAAAAGAAAAAAGGAAATGATGAAAACAAATAAAAATAAAAAGTGTGGAAGTGTGAGTGGGAAATTGTCTCCAACTGGGGGAAGCAGTGATACTACAGGGGCCCGTTCTTCGTACGTCGCTTACTACATCCAAGATCAAATGACACATCCAAGACCAAACCATCGCGCTAACCGTGAGCTCGCTAATCCGGTTCCCCGAACACACCTGCTGTTGACGATCAGTACAGCTGGATGAAGTAATGTGAGATCACTGGGTGTCGTAAAAGGGGCTACGCATCGATAGTAGAAACATTGATCGGCAACCCTCTGATTGGTCGGCGAAAATGTCGAAGGAGCGCGCTCGGTATTTTTCGGCAGCAGAGCAAGAACTCTTGAGTGAGGGATTTCAGGAGTTTCTGTCACGGTCTGGCTGGGGCAGACCGTATGTGTTGCAGAGGAGGACTTCAACGCAGACCAAAACGTGGTGTGGATTAACAAAACAAGCCGTTTATTGAGGCTAGCAACGAGGGTACAAAATAATAGGGCATCGGTGAAAACTAAACAATAACCTAAACTGAGTGAACTAATAACAAAACATGAAAAACCTTAACCATAGTGAACTGACATGGGTACCTGGAGATGAGACATGGATGAGCAGACGACCTGACAATGGCATGCAGAAAACAAAGGGCTTAAATACATACATGAGGTGATCAGGGGAAGTGGAGACACATGGGGGAACAGCTGACTGACATAAACCTAATGACAGGACCAGGAGAGGAAAGCTAAATACAATGAACAAAGAACACATGACACTGTCAGAATAAAACAGGAAACACTAAAACTAGACATGACAACCCGAACTTGACAATGTAAGACACAGACATGAAACACATGAAGAGCAGGGGAGATTTACCATAGTTGGGAACACGAGGGGGAAATGATAAGAACTAGAAACACTTAGGCATGATAACAAATGAACTTAGGAACCCGAAGGGCTTACATAAAACTAAAACTCAAAACGCTGGGTCAACAGACCCAGGATCATGACAGAGCCCCCCCTTCAAGGGCGGATTCCAGACGCCCAAAACCAGGAAAAACGAAACAAAACCAAAAACAACCCACCCAGGGCGGGCGGCGGGGGTCCAGGACGGAGGGCCAGAAACAAAGCCACAAAAACACAATGTCCATCAAAAACACAGGAGCGCAGGGAACAGTTCGTAACTCCTCAGGGGGCCGACCCGGAGGGTGACGGTCCAGCAGAAGTCCATAGTTCATTTGATCAGGGGGCCGGCCCGGAGGCCGACGGCACAGGAGTTCATGGTCAAACAGTTCCGGGGGCCGTCCGTGCGGACGGCAACTGCGGCGACGGCGATCCGGGGGCCGACCGCGCGGAAGGCAGCGGCGGCGGCAAAGGAGACGACGGAGCAGTTCAGGGGGCCGGCCGCGCGGAAGGCAGCGGCGGCTCCCAAGTGTCAGGCGTACCGGCCGAGGCTTGGAGGGCACTGGACCAGGCGACGCTGAAGCAGAGGCTGGCCCAGGCGACGCTGAAGCAGAGGCTGGCCCAGGCGACGCTGAAGCAGAGGCTGGCCCAGGCGACGCTGAAGCAGAGGCTGGCCCAGGCGACGCTGAAGCACAGGCAGAGGCTGGCCCAGGCGTAGCAGAAGCACAGGCAGAAGCCGGACCAGGCGTAGCAGAGGCCGGACCAGGCGTAGCAGAGGCCGGACCAGGCGTAGCAGAGGCCGGACCAGGCGACGCAGAAGCACAGGCAGAAGCCGGACCAGGCGTAGCAGAGGCCGGACCAGGCGTAGCAGAGGCCGAAGCTGGACCAGGCGAAGCAGAAACCGATGACGAGACGGCCACAGGTGGCGGCCGAACGGGCCCCTCGGACCCTCCAGCTGACGAGGCATGAGGCCGGACGGGCTCCTCGGGCCCTCCAGCTGACGAGGCATGAGGCTGGTGCGGTTCTCCTGAACCCCCAGCTGACGAGGCATGAGGCTGGACGGGCTCCTCGGGCCCTCCAGCTGACGAGGCATGAGGCTGGACGGGCTCCTCGGGCCCTCAAGCTGACAGGGCACAACCAGCATAGGGCTGGACGGGCTACCGGGCCCCCAGCTGACGAGGCATGAGCTGGACGGGCTCCTGCGGGCCCTCCAGCTGACATGCATGAGCCTGGTGGCGGTTCTCCTGAACCCCCAGCTGACGAGGCATAGCTGGGGTGCAGTTTCTCCTGACCCCCGGGAGCTGACGTGGCATGAGGCTGGAACAGGCCCCTCGGCCTCCAGCTGAAGCAGCGGCAGGACCGGTGAGGTTCCAGAGACAACTGCTGAACAGAAGGCTGAGTGGGTGATGGAACAAACGACTGAGGCTAGAACAATGGGGAGCTGGGTGAGCTGCACAGTGGGCAGGCTGAGTTAACGAAGCACGAAGTGTACTATGGACGGGGGCTGCTACAGAGCTAAATGACTGAGCCTTTGACTAAAAAAGCATGCAGGAGGGATGGGTGTGGGATAGAGGGTGTGGTACGGAATTCTCTGAGCCGTCAGTAGAAACAGGAAAGAAAGAAAAAAAAAAAAAAAAAAAAAAAAAAAAACGAAAAAAAAGAAAAAAAAAAAAAAAAAAAAAAAAAAAAAAAAAAAAAAAGAAAAAAAGAAAAAAAAAAAAAAAAAAAAAAAAAAAGAAAAAAAAAAAAAAAAAAAAAGAAAAAAAAAAAAAAAAAAAAAAAAAAAAAAAAAAAAAAAAAAAAAAAAGAAAAAACAAAAAAAAAAAAAAAAAAAAAAAAAAAAAAAAAAAAAAAAAAACCAAAAAAAAAAAAAAAAAAACAAAAAAACAAGAAAAAAAAAAAAACAAAAAAAAAGACAAAGAAAAAAAAAAAAAACAACAAAAAAAAAAAAATAAAAAACAAAACAAAAAACAAAACAAAAAAAAAACAAAAAAGAAAAAAAAAAAAAAAAAAAAAAAAAAAAACCCACAAAAAAAAACAAAAAAAAACAAAAACCAAACCCACAAAAACACAAAAAAAAAAAAAAAAAAAAAACACCAAAAAACAAAAAAAAAGGTAAAAAAAAAACCACACAAACAAAGAATAAAACAACAACAAAAACAACAAACACCACACAAAAAAAAAACAAAAACACCACCACCACGCCACCACAACCACAAAAAAGCCGCCCCCCCCCACACCTACCACCAAACATAACCCCCATACAACACCCGACCCGAACTAAAAAAAAACCCCAAACACCAACCAACAACAACCACAAACCCACAACACAACACCCAACCCCAAACCGAAAAACACCACCAACACCCATAACTAACTACAAACCCAAAAAACAACCCGCAAAAACACCACACCACCAAACCCCACTCCACACCGTTCCAACTCCCCCCCAACACCCTCCCCAACACACGCCACCCCACAACCCAGCCCACCCCCCCACCCCCCCCCACCCCGCCACCACCCTCCCCACCCCCCCACCTCCGCCCCAACCGCCCCACCC
>NW_024387137.1:0-30926 GCF_900408965.1 Simochromis diagramma | reverse complement strand
AACTGTCAGAAACCGTCTCAGGGACGCTCAACTGCATGCCCGTCGTCCTCATCGGGGTCTTGACCTGACTCCAGCTCGTCGCCGTAACAGACTTGTGTGGGCAAATGCTCACATTCGATGGCGTCTGGCACGTTGGAGAGGTGTGCGCTTCACGGATGAATCATGGTTCACATTGTTCAGGGCAGATGGCAACTGAGAATGTCCCAGTTCTTGCATGGCCAGAATACTCACCGGACATGTCACCCATTGAGCATGTTCGGGATGTGCTTGACCGGCGTATACGACAGCGTGTACCAGTTCCCACGAATATCCAACAACCTCGCACAGCCATTGAAGTGGAGTGGACCAACATTCCACAGGCCACAATTGACAATCTGATAGACTCCATGCGACGATGTGTTGCACTGCATGAGGCAAATGGTGGTCACACCAGATACTGACCGGTTCTGGGTCCACAGACCCCCAATAGCGCAAAAAACTGCACATTCCAGGGTGGCCTTTTGTTGTGGGCAGTCTGAGGTACACCTGTGCACTACTCATGATGTCAGATCAGCATCCTGATGTGGCACACCTGTGAGGTGGGATGGATTATCTCAATATAGCAGATGTGCCCACTACCACACATTTGGACTGATTTGTGACCACTGTTTGGGAGGGATGGTTATAATGTGTATCTGGAATGAATTTTAGGTCTCTACGTCCATCCCATGGGGAATGGGAGCAGTAACAAAGGTGTTGCGTTTATATTTTTGTTGAGTGTATTTTCCTAAAGCTTAAAAAGGAAATAATAAATTCTAACTTTGGTCCCGTTGGCTTGAAAAACGTGTGTTACTTGCCTCTTGATGAGGTAAATTCGCTCACACACCAGCCGCATGAAGCAGTGCCCCCATAAAATCCCCAAGCATTTAAAATTCATAATGTGTTAACATGTCCCTCAGAAGCACAATAAGCTTTGAGTGCGCTGTGGGAGCCAAGCCACTTCATCCCAGCTATTACTAAGGTCACTACCCCAACATTTGCCTTCTTCTGTAGCTAATCTGGGTTTCCTCTGTCTGCTTTCTAAAACCATTAGTCACCCTATAATCCACCGAATTGTTTGCCATTTCATTTTCATCATTATTAGACCTCTTGAAATGATAATCCTGCGGTTCTGCTGTGAATTCTCTTTGCTCTGGTGTGAAAAGGAAAGAAAAATATTATGTAACAGGAGCCGAAATAGTGTTTTGGAACTTCTTGGAAATAACATGCGCTTCAGGATGGGGAGCATTATTAATTAGCCACAGGAGTTTTAATTCATTTTTAATAAAAGAAAGAAAAGGCTTCTTTGTGCACACAGACACACATAAAAAAATGAACAAAAAAAAATAATCCCCTCTTGCCCCTGCGGGCGGTCTATCCTTCAAGCTCAGGTCCTGTACCAGAGGCCTGGGAGCTTGAAGGCCCTGCGCAGTATCTTAGTTGTTCCCAGGACTTCTGGACAGAGATCTCTGATGTTGTTTCTGGGATGTGTTGATGATTTGTGAACATCATTGTCACTGAGAAAAACTGTGCTTTACCTGCTCGGGAGACAAAAAAAATTGTGAAAAAACTATTTGAACTGATTTACTAAACTAAATCTGCAGGAAGAGCCACATCTGCTCACCAGATCAGTGTGAAAGCATTTGCTTCTGTTTATAAGTCATTCCAGGGTATCAGAGAGACAAAGCTGATCTGGAAAAATATCAATGTTTTTTAAAGCCAAGGGCATAAAAAAATCAACAGCCATGAAGATCAGCTGACTGTCTACGTTACCTTAAAATGTGAAGTTGATGTTTGTCCTGCTGAACTGTTATCCTTCTTTTGGTAAATCTATCAAAAGCCATCAGGGCTTGAAAAGAAATGTGCTGGCATGAAACGAAAGACTTGAAGTGAGCTGTAAAACCAGCGGGGACTGGGATCGATACCGGTCTCTGTGCTGGGCGTCTCTGCTCGTAAACTCAGTAGCGTCTCTCCCACAGTTCTAAGCACTTGCACATATTACACACGCACACTAAAGCGACATAAGCCACTTTTTGTTTCTGTCACAGACTGACATTTATTTTTTCTGCATGGCCACATTTCACATTTCTTCCCAGAGTTTCTAGTGAAAGGAGAAATGTCAAGCAAACAACTGACGCTTTTCAAAACATAAACAAAAATTTGTGCCGCAGGAAAATGAATCATTGCACATCAAACCATGCGTGAAAATGTACGGTGCATGCTTAATAAATCAAAGGGAAAAAAATTACATGAATGCCAGCTTTGATATCGTTCTTTTTCTAAAAGGTTAGTATTTGCTTACTTCTTACATCTACTGCTGTGTGTATGAACACGCGCTTAAAAGAAAATGATGTAAGACTTATTTAGTGATGTAGGCATGCAGTTTGTGTTCAATACATATTTTACAGTCATATGTCCTTCAAATAAAACCAATTGGCATGAAATTGCTGCATGTGTTTGAGTAAGAGAAAGAGGTGAACAGAAAGCTTCTGCACAGAATATCAGATGACTCTGCAGGTTCAGATTTTCTCAACTGAAGGTTCATTAACGTCCTCAACAGTAGGTGCTTATTGATGGATCAAGAGGAGAAGGGAGGACAGAGGAGGGCAAGAAGGACTGAAGAATGAGAAGATGCATGACAAAGATTTCTGGGGGAGATTAGAGAGGGATTAGAGAGTGCCGCTGCTGAAGAGCAGCTATGATAAAAGAGAAGACAGAGAGGAGTGAAAGGGGAAATATAGGAAAAAAGAAGAGTGATGGATAGATGAAAGCTTACATCTGAGAGAAAGAAAAGGGAATAAATCTTCAGTTTGTTGTTATTTAAGCAGAAAGTCTCCTTGCCTCGAAGAAAGAGCAAAATGTGCACGTGTCCATACAAAATTGGAGTAAATCTCAGCAGCTGTTCAACGCACACACATTGAAAACTTGATTTTATCAATAGTGTAGTTTAAGCAAGCACAAGTATAGATATTTTCAAAAAGGTAACACACTCTCATCTCCAACACATGACTTCTAGAGTTTCTTTTCTTTCTTCTTAAAGTTTCTCAAGGACAAAAAGTGTAAGCTCGGTCTATAACCAGCTGTTTTCTTGTGTACGCAGAATCACTGAGAACTGAGAGTCATTCAGACAAGAGACGGAGAGTGGCCTTCAACATGTACGCTGACTCACAGACAACAGGTACCGGCGGGAGATTGAGAGCTAATTCTTTGGCAGACATTTTCAAACCGCGAGAGTTTAAATATCAGCTGAAAGCAAAAGTGCAGGCAGATCCTGGCCAGTATTATAAAACTATCAGTACGCTCGTTATTGCTATTTGACTTGCTGATTTAGCAGCCTTACTAATGGCTGTGACTAAAACTTTAAAGACTCAAGGTAAATCCTTTAGCGCCCAATAAAGATGTTACCTCAGAGATTTTATTCCTTTGCAGACTCGTAACTCAGAAAACTTTAAACTCCAAGGCATGAGGCTGAGACATAATTTTAGACGCAGTGTGTTTTGTCTTTGTATGGTGTCCATTGCTTTTAAGAACACATCTGCTTGGAAATAATAGAAAAAAGATGGTCCTTTTAACTTTGTCTAAGTCATCCAGCGATGCTGTCTAGACATCCTTGGCTACAGTAGTAATAATAGTTAATTACAAAAATACTTAATTACAGATACTTTATTCAATGGAATAATAGAAGCAAATAAAGACAGGGCTCAAGTCTGGACCCAAAGCTAAATAAAAATCACTCCGTGCACCATAATAATTCCTGTTTGTCGGGTCGCGGAGTGTGGGAGTGCCTACTGGGGTCAGCGGGGGAGCTGGCCCCAGGGAGGGGTTACCTGCCCCTCCCTTCCTTCCCTCCCCATCTCCAGCTGCCTCCCTCTTCCCGCTCCACCACAACCACCCACACATGCAGGGCCTTGGAGTAGGGGTATGTCACCAGGGTGCAGAGGAGGCTACCCCCCCCCCCCCCCCCCCGTCCCCTTCCGGCTGCCTCTACCTCAATTTTATCCCACAACTTAGACATTCACATTATTCACACTCTCATTACACATACATATAGGATCTTGGGGGTGGGCACAATCACGGAGTCCATATTACCATCAGGGTGTACACCTCACCCCTGGCGTCGTTGCCCACCTCTCAATTTTAAATACACTTAGACATTGAGGGCTATCAGGAGGGACTATGCGCTTACCTGCTGCTCCTTGGCAGGTAGCTCCATGCCCTCCTGGGTTTTAATTGCACCTTAGAACACACATGCATCAACACTACAATGAGCGGGTGGAGGGAGGTTTGGAGTCTTCTCTCACCCCCATTCTCTGCGGCCTGCTGGAGCGGGAGGGCTAGGAGGAGTTGGCCGTCCGGCTGCGGTCTGGAGTGTGGGGCCTCCCTGCTGCTACGGAGTCGGGGCGGTCTGCCTCTCCCCACCGCAGGGAAAAGGGTAACACCACCTGGGTCTGGGTGCAATTCCCCCCTCCAGGGGCAAGGGTACCTAGACCCGGTTTGTAGAGTACGCTTGGGGAGTGTGATCGTGTGTACAGCGTCTCTTTATGTCTGTCTCCACGTTGGTTGAGTGTGGAGTGAGTGCATATGAGAGCATGAGGGGGGGAATGGATGTTTGTGTCTGTGTGTGCCTGTATGTCTGTGTCTATATGTCAGGTTGGGTATCAGACGTCACCTCTCTGGGGACACCTCAGGCCCTCCAAGGTTTGGAGGCCTATCTCCACCCACCACCACTTCCCCTGCCAGTGGCGGACTCCCTCGGGTGTCGGTGCGTTGGTGGTTCTTTGTGTCTGGGGGTGGGCGTCCAGGTACACACTGGCTCACTCCTTGGCGGCCGCTTATCGGGGCCTGGAACCTGGGGCTCGCTCGGACCACCTCGGAGATGGGGTGCCCCCGGCCTCTCGGCCGGGGGCTCGGTCACTCAGGCACAGCTGGCTGCCGGCGGAGCTCACGGGCGCGTCACTGCAACTCCCCCTGGCTTCTGCTCCGCGGCTGCTGAGTGAACCCTCATCTGGGACTCTCCTCAGCTCTTACTGGGACAGTGGCGCGGCTGCCCCCCTGTTGGTCTTCCATGGTCTCTTGTGTTCTGGGGGCCTCTGGATGTCTGGAGTTTTGATCTCCTCCATACCTGCTTCATATCCTGGAGGACGGGGCTGTGGCCCCCCCACACTCCCTAGCAGATCGTTACATGGAGAAACCTTTGGAATACAAGCACGCTGCTCCACACAGGTATGCACACGGGTGTTCACTGCTCGTAGACTTAAATTACACCTTTCTTGTCTACTACTTCGAAGCACATCTGTCCTGCGTGCTGCACATCAACATTGAATATTTAGTATTTACTGCTGTTTACACTTAGCTAGATTAATGCGATGGTGTTGAATGATTTTATCTCGCTGACTCTTACAAACAAGTGCTAGTGTCAGTTATGGCTGTTCATTTCTCCAGGCCACTGATGACACTAAAGCTCATTACACCGCCACTTTAAAAAGGTTCACACAACCGAAGAGTTGCGGGCTGAAAAAGAAGCCACAAAAAAAGAGAAAAAACGCGTCAGGTTTGCAACGCTCCCCACACTCCACGGGAGTGACAGGTGCTGGGAGCACACAATCCCACTAAAGAGAGAGAGAGTGCAGGACGAACAAAGGGTAAGTCGGGAGTGGGGTGAGGCTGGCAGTACTGATCGGGTTGGTTTCTTCCGTTGTCAGCAACGGAGCAGCTCGGAACAAACAGCACCTAAAACGGAATGCCTGTTTGTTAATAAATCAAATAGGGGGGTGTCTGTAGCTAAAGACTCACCAGCTAAGAATTTAATCCCACCCCTGCCTCCTCTTTCTGTTAAACCACAGAAAACACTGCGTGCCCCCATTATTAAAAAACAACACAAGATTATTGCACCTTGGGCACCACGCTTATAAGAGACATGGAAATATTAACAGCAGTAAAATATAAATTACACCCCCCCAACCGGTTGCAGCAGATAGCCGCCCCTCCCTGAGCCTGGATCTGCTGGAGGTTTCTTCCTGTTCAAAGGGAGTTTTTCCTCCCCACTGTCGCCATGTGCTTGCTCATAGGGGATCATTTGATTGTTGGGGGGTTTTTTTTTCACAACAACAGTTGTGAAAATATAACTGTTGTTGTGAAAATATTCACAACAACAGTTATATTGCAAAGTCTTCACCATCCATCAGCCATTACAATACAAATAATAAAAATCTTGAAATACATAAAAATGTTGATGTTTGATTTTGTTTACTTTAGTTTTGTTTACTACTACTTGTCTGATAGTGATTGTCTGAGTAGATAAAACAGTGGTCCTGTACCACCAACATCATTATGGAGATGTGTGAGAATGACTGGGAGACAGACTGGAGGACTACTGTGAAATCAGAAAAAGCAGAGTGGGGAGGTACTTCCTGTACATTGCTTCTCCAGCTGTGTAAATTACATTTTTCTCAGCAGCAACAGCTTTGGGGTTAGGAGAATGCCAGGACCAGTCAGTGCACAATTACCAATTCATCAGCTGCATAACAGCAGCTGGAGCCTCACAGCTGGAGCTCACTGTACTGAGTGAAACATTTTCACACTTCGGCGGCTCCGCTCTTTGTGTTTGTCTTTTTTGCGCTAGATTCTGAAGCTGTAGGAATGATCTATCTTCAAACAACATTGACTGAACCAGCAGCAAAAGAAGATCCAAACTAGCTTCACGTTTCGCTTCACATCAACATTAAATAAACACCTTAAATTTCCTCTTACTTTTGCTGTTTTAACTCCACCATGATAAAAAATCACACGTCATGCAGAGCTCTCCGTCTCTCTCTCTCAGGAATAGATTCCCATAAAAAAGTCTGTTTTCTGCGTTATTCCCTTGCTTATTACCCACCAGGCTACCGTTGTTTACAGCGCTGTCTGCCACTGCTTTTTGTTTTTTAAATTTCCAACACGAAAGCCTAATTTCTTCACTTCAATACTGAACAAATGTATCTACTGCAGAATATTTTTAAGGTTATCTGCTATAAAATCCCAGGCAAGGAAAATCTCCTTCATGTTTTTCTGTTTTATCCTCAGTTACTTTGACACAAAGGCATCTGCTGAGTGTCAGCTTTGTTTTTATAGATGTAAAAATAAGGATATGTACTGATAAGTGATCAGAAATACAATATTTCTGACTGTATGGGGCAAAATTTCCCTGATTCAAATATAATCACCGAAATTCAAAAATTGCGGTTTTAATTTTCGCAAATGGAGCTCAATGACTCATTAACTGACGCTACTTATCAGCCAATCGGTGGCATGCAGTCTGACGACGTCACAGTGTAGTAGCTGATCAGAATGCTTGGAATCCCGGGCTGTGAACTACTATGACCTAATGGAGAACCCAGAAAAGCATTCAGGATTTTCAGACAGAGCAGAATCATGGTTCCATCAATTGTTTGATGTTCATTTTATGAAATGCTGTTTTAGCTTTATGATCTCACTACCACAAATAACAGAATTCAAACTATCCGCAAACTGTCTCATGACTCCACAGAATATTTTCCCTAAGTACTTGAGGATCATCTATCTGTTTTTTTGGAAAACTTAAGGGGAGGTGTTATGACCCGGCTCGAGGCTGCAACATAAAAAATGAGACGAATATCAGAGTGTAAGTGAGAAGAGGTTTTAGCCTAAAGTGACATCCCAGGTTGGCTCAAATGGCTGTTGCCACAAAGGCAAAGACTAGTGAGCTTCCTGAATAGCCTGCCACAGGTATGCGTTTATTTATACCTTACTAGGTGTGGCCAATTAGCAACAGCTGAACACATTGAGGAGATTAGGGGCTGCAGAGGGGCGTAACACCACCTCACTCAAAAGGGTTCCTCTAGGACCCCTAAATTTATTAAGCCGAAGCCAAAACTTGAGCAGTTTATTACCTGCTCTCCTGACACAAAACTAAATACTCGCATTTCTTAGGTTGGCATCTTTAAGCAAGGATGCACCTGCATTAGGATTTAAAGTTGCCACACTGAATGCACAAAGACTAACATGTGCACTGTAACAAAAAAATAATTTCCCCCAGGGATCAATAAAGTATTCTGATTCTGATTCTGATACTGGAGGAACAACATTTGTCTCCTATATATGATACACCTATATATGCACTGTCAAAGATACTTGTCTTTGAGTGAAGATTTAAGGTGATAAGACATATAAATAACTGCAACTTGAATCTGTACTGAGGCTCAGTATTTGACACAGTTCATGTTCACTGCTGTAATAGCTAATAATGATTAATATAATAACTATAATATTGGCCATATTATACTTACATTACCAAAGTGATATGACTTTAGTCTCATGAACAACATTAGCTAATTGTTATTTACTAACTAATCTTAAATGACTGTTCAGTACAGAAATGAAGCCCAAAAATCATGTTTTACTGTCCTGTGGTCTCAGCCTCAGATACTTATCAAATCACACAAAGCTCTTGTAGAAACAAACAAATGAACAAAATATGTTCTCCTTCATTTCTGTCAAACAAAGTTGTATGACACGTTTCCAGCGGTTAGTATCATGGTTGCTAGGCAACCTGGGAAGCGCGACGGAGACTAGACCGTCCCATTTCGCAAGCCTCTCACTTCAGCACTTCTCGTAGTACGTAGTACGCGTAGTGCGCGTACTTCAAGCGTGCAGACCCTGCCACAGCCTGAGAACCATCACAGACAACAGAGTCGGGGGCGGGGCTTAAGCTCGGACAGATCAAAGGCCTTTACAACGTCACAACAAAGGCCTTTGCAACGTCACAACAAAGGTGCTTCGAAGGAGCTTCCAAATAGCATAAATAGAGCCTTGGCGACACTCTACACCAGTGAACTCCAAAGTTGGTCCGTCTAAAGTATCGCTGAGTCTAAAATACCGCTGAAAGTCAACCTTTATTAAATATGTCTCACATTTATGCTAGAGCTAACGATCGCGTTTCCCGTGCAAAGGTTTGCACAACTGAAGAGTTGTCGGCTGAAAAAGAAGCCACAAAAAAAGAGAAAAAACGCGTCAGGTTTGCAACGCTCCCCACACTCCACGGGAGTGACAGGTGCTGGGAGCACATAATCCCACTAAAGAGAGAGAGAGTGCAGGACGAACAAAGGGTAAGTCGGGAGTGTGGTGAGGCTGGCAGTACTGATCGGGTTGGTTTCTTCCGTTGTCAGCAACGGAGCAGCTCGGAACAAACAGCACCTAAAACGGAATGCCTGTTTGTTAATAAATCAAATAGGGGGGTGTCTGTAGCTAAAGGCTCACCAGCTAAGAATTTAATCCCACCCCTGCCTCCTCTTCCTGTTAAACCACAGAAAACACAGCGTGCCCCCATTATTAAAAAGGTTCGCACAACTGAAGAATTGCGGGCTGAAAAAGAAGCCACAAAAAAAGAGAAAAAACGCGTCAGGTTTGCAACGCTCCCCACACTCCACGGGAGTGACAGGTGCTGGGAGCACACAATCCCACTAAAGAGAGAGAGAGTGCAGGACGAACAAAGGGTGAGTCGGGAGTGTGGTGAGGCTGGCAGTACTGATCGGGTTGGTTTCTTCCGTTGTCAGCAACGGAGCAGCTCGGAACAAACAGCACCTAAAACGGAATGCCTGTTTGTTAATAAATCAAATAGGGGGGTGTCTGTAGCTAAAGGCTCACCAGCTAAGAATTTACTCCCACCCCTGCCTCCTCTTCCTGTTAAACCACAGAAAACACAGCGTGCCCCCATTATTAAAAAGGTTCGCACAACTGAAGAATTGCGGGCTGAAAACGAAGCCGCAAAAAAAGAGAAAAAACGCGTCAGGTTTGCAACGCTCCCCACACTCCACGGGAGTGACAGGTGCTGGGAGCACACAATCCCACTAAAGAGAGAGAGACTGCAGGACGAACAAAGGGTGAGTCGGGAGTGTGGTGAGGCTGGCAGTACTGATCGGGTTGGTTTCTTCCGTTGTCAGCAACGGAGCAGCTCGGAACAAACAGCACCTAAAACGGAATGCCTGTTTGTTAATAAATCAAATAGGGGGGTGTCTGTAGCTAAAGGCTCACCAGCTAAGAATTTAATCCCACCCCTGCCTCCTCTTCCTGTTAAACCACAGAAAACACAGCGTGCCCCCATTATTAAAAAGCAATACAAGGTTCTGGCACCTTACGCACCAAGCATGTTAGAGAAGTGGGACATAAATACGAATAAGAATTTACTCCCACCCCTGCCTCCTCTTCCTGTTAAACCACAGAAAACACAGCGTGCCCCCATTATTAAAAAGCAATACAAGGTTCTGGCACCTTACGCACCAAGCATGTTAGAGAAGTGGGACATAAATACGAATAAGAATTTACTCCCACCCCTGCCTCCTCTTCCTGTTAAACCACAGAAAACACAGCGTGCCCCCATTATTAAAAAGCAATACAAGGTTCTGGCACCTTACGCACCAAGCATGTTAGAGAAGTGGGACATAAATACGAATAAGAATTTACTCCCACCCCTGCCTCCTATTCCTGTTAAACCACAGAAAACACTGCGTGCCCCCATTATTAAAAAACAACACAAGATTATTGCACCTTGGGCACCACGCTTATAAGAGACATGGAAATATTAACAGCAGTAAAATATAAATTACACCCCCCCAACCGGTTGCAGCAGATAGCCGCCCCTCCCTGAGCCTGGATCTGCTGGAGGTTTCTTCCTGTTCAAAGGGAGTTTTTCCTCCCCACTGTCGCCATGTGCTTGCTCATAGGGGATCATTTGATTGTTGGGGTTTTTTTTTTCACAACAACAGTTGTGAAAATATAACTGTTGTTGTGAAAATATTCACAACAACAGTTATATTGCAAAGTCTTCACCATCCATCAGCCATTACAATACAAATAATAAAAATCTTGAAATACATAAAAATGTTGATGTTTGATTTTGTTTACTTTAGTTTTGTTTACTACTACACTGAAAAAATGGGAATTGGCAGGCTTTTGAATTTGCACAAATGAATTTAGTTAATGCTACACAAGCCTTTCATGTTTCTCTTATTTACATGATTAAATAAAGTACCATTTACTTAAACAATACTGAGACTACTTATTTTTCTTGCATTGATTTAAAGTGACTAAATTAGAATACTAAAACCATTGTAATCATGTTTGACCACAACCGGAAATGATGCAACATATTCAAAGACAACAACTAAATATGATTGGATAATAAGACCTAGAGTCTTATCCAATAAGACAACAACATAATTTAAGGAGAGCGCCATTGACCGCCAGATTCTGGAAGACTGTTTAGCCACATGCAACCTTTGGCACTGAGTCAGGGATACTGAGGAGGTAAGTAATTTAAATACATTTGTTTTAGTTGGGTACGTTTTCACAGAATTGTTGTAGTGCATGCTATATGAAAAGTAATCTGTAATGCATCTACATGTTGTTTTTACAGTGCTAGCTAAAGTTGGTATTAGCTTTGTGGCTAAAGCTGAAAAATAGTAACAAATTGCACATAGTCGGAGAAAGCAGCTGTTGTCGGTCAGATATGGAATTTATAAATGTGACAGAGAGCACTGACGTTTTTGATGGCTTAGCAAGTTAAAACGTCACTGAGAGAGCAATAGTGTTTGTGTCACTCGTGCTAGTTATGGCTACAGTGGCTAATTAGTCCAGCTGTAACCGTCAGAGTTTAAGAAGCTGGGAGTGCCACAGTGCCATACCTTAATTCTTGCTGCTGGCACACACTCAAGTTATAATAAGGATCCTGCCACCTTAGACGTGGGTTTAAGAACCTGTGCCCATAAATGCCAAATCATTTTTCCATTTAGTTGTTTTAGGTGAAGTGTCACTTACTTGACTATTCTATTGGTCAAGCCCAAATAATACAGCAGATATCTACAGGGAGATAAGTTTGTTCAACAGAGTATGTCTTATTAAGTGATGTATTGTGAATTTTCCAACATCGTCCTAACAAAAATTAGGACACCCCCCCCCCCCCCCTTTTTTTTTTCTAGTTTGTGTAGAACATATGTGAGCTGCTTCTCAAAACATTATATATAAATGAGGGAAAGATTGGTACTTTAAAGAAACCATTGATGCTCTTCTGGACTGGAATACCTTTTTTCAATTAAAATTAATGTTTTTGTGATGGTGGAATTTTTACCTTTATGATTACAGAAGTCAAAACATCAGATGATGATAGCTTACCATCTAAACTCCCCATCTTTTGGCAATTCTGAATTAGAGAGCTCAGCTGTATCGGCCTTTCTAGTGGATTTGCTTAAAGAGGAGATAGCTTAAGTCATTAGGTACATATTCCCTGACATTCTAGAGGTCAACCTTGCACAGTGTGTGACATTAAAGGGCATAACTTATAGAAAGGGAATGGTACTGGCCCAAAGGACAGCAGGTGGATTGCCAGAATACTGAAAAACCATATCTGCATTGTACCACAGCATATTCTACATTGTCAGAGAGCTTGGTGGCTGGTACAGAGAGCACGACAGAGCTTTTGAGCTCAGCCCAGTATCCACAAGAATATACACTCTCGCTTCACTCTGTGAACTCCTTGATACTTATCCATTGGTTGACTATGAGATTGGATCAGTCCACATTGTGACTTTAAAAAGGCATATAGAAATAAAAGGTGTTCATATAAGTGTAATAGGTTCAGTGGCATGTATTACATTAGATAAATTCTTCTTTTTTTTATGTCTGATCTTTATAACTTTGACTATTGGGTATGGATAGCTTTATGAAAACTAAACTGAAAGGATTCTTTCTGAATATGTAATTCTTTTTTGCCTACAGAGTCCTATGGGGAGTCCTATCGTCCTAAAGACTGTTTTGGCTGACGGAACCTGTCGAAGGCTCACTCTCTAATGGAGCGCCTGAATCAACTGAGGATCTCATCGTTGAAGTCAAGAGACAGTGTTGTCTTCAGGGCAGTTTCAGACTTCAGTTTATGGATTCCTTGTTTGGGAATTAGTTTCTTAACCTTACCTCAGTTTCAGAAGTAGCAGACAAAGGGACTCTTAAAGTTATTGACATGTCAAAGCCCACCACATGGACATAAAAAAAGAGTAACAGAGTTGGTGAAACTCAAGATGGAAAAGACTTTTTCATACAGAAGACATGAAGTTGTTCGTGATGCACCAATGGTGGAGGCTTTCATGGCAAGATGGCCTGCTCTATTTGATTTCCATCAGGTAAGGTTTGCCTCATACACGGTGTTCTTGTGGTATTAGCCTAAAATGGTTAAGGCACAGTTGTGCACAGTTATAAATGGATAATGTAAGTGATAAAGCCACAACATTCACTTAGCATGATCCTCTTTGGATGAAACTTTATAATTGTGGAAGATTTCAAATGTTTTCCCATGATAAATTCTCTCATTTTGTATTTTTACATCTGCTTGTTTTTTTTAACTTTGTCAACTTATTATTAATTGCCAGTAAACCTATTATTAATTTGTGTGCTTTTACTTTAAAAACATTCATGTAAAGTACATTATTAAAACTTAAATGAAGGACAAGGGCTGAATGAAGATGCTAATTACATACATTTCATTTCAGTGTGAAGATGTTGATGCTGAGTGTGTCAAGGGAGTGTGTATCTACATGGGTGAAGACGCTGACATGCTTATCCAGGAGTATGTGGTATGTATGTGTCTTTTTTTTTCTTTTTTTTCGGACTTTCCACAGTGTGTCATATTACTTACTTGAAATGACTAACATGGCTTCTTTTTTACAGGGCATAACGTGCAATCAGTGAGACTGTTGAAGACACCACTGTTTGAATTTATCTTCTTAAAGAGAAAGCTTCAGCAGATGAACAAGAGTTGTCCTTGCAGGCATCAGGGTGGCGAAGAATAATGTAGCATTTGCTGTGATAATGCTATTTGGACTCATGTATGCATTAAACCTTGCCTACCCTGCGGACCTTCGCTACAACTTTGACGTTTTCCAGAAGGTTTTCATGGAACTGGATGGAGCTAAACTCTCTAAAGTTCTTGCTTTCAAAAACCATCTGTTTCATTGAGAAGTCAAAAACTGCACTTCTGCAATTCTTTGCAGTTTTTCATTTTGTGTTCAGTAACGTTATACTGCTTATGTTTTTATTGCTTTCCCCTCATGTGACTGCAATGCAGGATGATTTTTCCTTTTGGTATCATGTTGTAAGAAATTTCTACTGACGATTTTTAGCAATATGTTCTAAGGCAACCTTAATGTCCTGATTACATGTTTAAAATGAAGATTAAAATTCATGTAGGTGTTTGGTATTAGTTATGTAACAATGTCATTTAAGGCTCAACTTAATTGAAATCTTGTACAGATAAATACTTGTACAGAAGCTGAAACTGTTGTCAAATAATACACAAGTTATATTTGTGTAAATCTGTTTATTCATAAAAGTGTGTTGCTTTTTTTAGGTAGTCTTAATTTAGTTTACATTTTCAATTGTGTAATTAATACAAATGTTATATGTAAGAGATGACAGGATCATCTATAAGCACTTTCTTTTATTTGCTGCTAAGGTCAGTTTTTTGTGAAATATTTGCAAATATATTCTCAAACTAACTTTTTCTTTTAGTTATTTCTGCAGGCTATCTTTAAAAATGTGTCAACAAGTTTAGATGGATGTGATTTTGGACTTGTTCATGGCAGAATTGCTGCTTTCATTGCTGTTACAGTTTAATAAATGTGAATTGTTCAGTAGCACTCACAGTCTTTGCCTTTTTTGTCAATAATGATCAGTTAATATTTCAATTGAAAAAAATTAAGTAGGATTTAAAGCCATAATTTGTGTTGCAGGAACATAATTGCAATGTGTTTACATTACATAATATCATTGCGTACCACTGGCAAATACAAATAAGTTGGTGTTAAACATTAAAATATATTGACATTATGCAATACATTGATATTATGATAACAGATTAATATTAGTAAATCAAACATGATTTTTTAAAGTAATCTGATGTAAATAAAATACTTTGATTTGACAAGCATTAATTACTTGAGGGAAAGTGGAAAATTAAGTCAGTCATACTTATTCATATTATGTGGGACCGATGTACACAATAAAATCAAGTAAATTGAAAGAACATTTTTTTTCAGTGTACTTGTCTGATAGTGATTGTCTGAGTAGATAAAACAGTGGTCCTGTACCACCAACATCATTATGGAGATGTGTGAGAATGACTGGGAGACAGACTGGAGGACTACTGTGAAATCAGAAAAAGCAGAGTGGGGAGGTACTTCCTGTACATTGCTTCTCCAGCTGTGTAAATTACATTTTTCTCAGCAGCAACAGCTTTGGGGTTAGGAGAATGCCAGGACCAGTCAGTGCACAATTACCAATTCATCAGCTGCATAACAGCAGCTGGAGCCTCACAGCTGGAGCGCACTGTACTGAGTGAAACATTTTCACACTTCGGCGGCTCCGCTCTTTGTGTTTGTCTTTTTTGCGCTAGATTCTGAAGCTGTAGGAATGATCTATCTTCAAACAACATTGACTGAACCAGCAGCAAAAGAAGATCCAAACTAGCTTCACGTTTCGCTTCACATCAACATTAAATAAACACCTTAAATTTCCTCTTACTTTTGCTGTTTTAACTCCACCATGATAAAAAATCACACGTCATGCAGAGCTCTCCGTCTCTCTCTCTCAGGAATAGATTCCCATAAAAAAGTCTGTTTTCTGCGTTATTCGCTTGCTTATTACCCACCAGGCTACCGTTGTTTACAGCGCTGTCTGCCACTGCTTTTTGTTTTTTAAATTTCCAACACGAAAGCCTAATTTCTTCACTTCAATACTGAACAAATGTATCTACTGCAGAATATTTTTAAGGTTATCTGCTATAAAATCCCAGGCAAGGAAAATCTCCTTCATGTTTTTCTGTTTTATCCTCAGTTACTTTGACACAAAGGCATCTGCTGAGTGTCAGCTTTGTTTTTATAGATGTAAAAATAAGGATATGTACTGATAAGTGATCAGAAATACAATATTTCTGACTGTATGGGGCAAAATTTCCCTGATTCAAATATAATCACCGAAATTCAAAAATTGCGGTTTTAATTTTCGCAAATGGAGCTCAATGACTCATTAACTGACGCTACTTATCAGCCAATCGGTGGCATGCAGTCTGACGACGTCACAGTGTAGTAGCTGATCAGAATGCTTGGAATCCCGGGCTGTGAACTACTATGACCTAATGGAGAACCCAGAAAAGCATTCAGGATTTTCAGACAGAGCAGAATCATGGTTCCATCAATTGTTTGATGTTCATTTTATGAAATGCTGTTTTAGCTTTATGATCTCACTACCACAAATAACAGAATTCAAACTATCCGCAAACTGTCTCATGACTCCACAGAATATTTTCCCTAAGTACTTGAGGATCATCTATCTGTTTTTTTGGAAAACTTAAGGGGAGGTGTTATGACCCGGCTCGAGGCTGCAACATAAAAAATGAGACGAATATCAGAGTGTAAGTGAGAAGAGGTTTTAGCCTAAAGTGACATCCCAGGTTGGCTCAAATGGCTGTTGCCACAAAGGCAAAGACTAGTGAGCTTCCTGAATAGCCTGCCACAGGTATGCGTTTATTTATACCTTACTAGGTGTGGCCAATTAGCAACAGCTGAACACATTGAGGAGATTAGGGGCTGCAGAGGGGCGTAACACCACCTCACTCAAAAGGGTTCCTCTAGGACCCCTAAATTTATTAAGCCAAAGCCAAAACTTGAGCAGTTTATTACCTGCTCTCCTGACACAAAACTAAATACTCGCATTTCTTAAGTTGGCATCTTTAATAAATATTTCACTCACTAAATCTGGAGCAAAGACATCTTAGAAAGGGTCTAAGTACAGTTACAGACAAAGCAAATGAACAGTTATATCTTCTGTTCATCAAAGGAGATGAAGAAGGTACAACACATAGTATGGAATATCACACCCCTGCATGTTCTGGCTGAAGACCTCTATATTCATGCCTTTTAGGCAGATGACTTGCAATAACGTATGTGGCCCTGCCTACACATATACCCCCGTCATCAGTCATTCCTCAGTTTAATAGCTGCTCATCACCATGCCAAACTCCTTCAGGGAACCAAAGTTATAGGCACAACTGTTGGTCTCCTTTCAGTCGATTAACGTGGTGCAATAGCATGGGACATATATACATGGAATCAGACCAGCACCACATGGTAGAACTAGCAGAAAGGACAGAATAAACCACTGAATGGGCTGTAACATCCCAACAATAAAACCAAACAAGTGTGTGGTGATGATAAGCTAGCTGCAGTACAAATAGCACACTCACAGGGAACCCTTTAAAAATGAAGTTGCCATTCCACTGGTGGAATGTGTTCCTACTCCCTGAGGCAAAGAGAGACATTTGGTGCCCTACTAGGGAGATAGCTTCCATTAACAAGTGGGAGAGCCTTTGTTTAGACAGAGCTCTACTTCTAGCTGGATAGCAAAACAGAAAGCGACTGGTCACATAAGCACACATCCTGAGCGCAGTCAATATAGGTATGTAGCACAAACACACCAGACCCAGAGAATGCCACCTCAGAAGCTCAAATTACATAAAGGTACAAGCTGCAGAAATAACCTTTGGTAAATATGTGCCATTTGGGTGCAATACAACCCTGAGACCCTCAGAAGAGAACTGTATGCATAAGGGATGTACAAATAAGTCATGAAGGTGATTTGGTACCATATAGATAAAAATTTTATATAAGGTCACCCACTTCCTTTACACAAGCCAAAGCAAGAAGCAATGCAGTCTTGTATGAAATAAACCTCATATCCACAGATCCAGTGGGTTCGAAATGGCCCACAAAGGGCCTCCAGCACCAATATAAGGCAGTAAGTGTTGACCCTGAAGAAAAGAAGATCCCATACCTGGAATCACCCCACAGGGTGCACCCTCCATTCCTTCACCAGGGAACAAGGGTGGCTCTTAGTGACAGAAAATGAGTGAGACAGCTTTAACAAGGGAAGGGAGCATGTGCACATGTCATCACAGGTCATATGCCTCAAAGGTGTAAATACAGGTGCCAGGACACATGGGGACGTGATATCCCATATTATACGTGTTGTACCGAGTGAATCGACTGAAAGGGAACATAGTTAGATAAGTGCTTCTAAATATTTCACAAAACATCATCACAGAACTATTGAAACCCTGCAATCCTACCAGAGCACTGAGGTCTACAAACCAGCGGCTCTCAGACATTCTTAGATCCAGGCTTAAAAGCAGAAGCAACAGAGGCTTTTCAGTAGCAGCTCCTAATATTTGGAACAATTTACCTTTATACATAAGAGCTGCCCAGACTCTCAACCATTTCAAAACACTTTTTAAAACCTACATAATAACAGTAATGAGGGCAAAAGATTTTCTTAGAAACATTTGAAAGATTTTTTATTGAGTCAGTTCTTGATTTTCTAGCTTGATAGTCTTATTTTTGCATTTTATTTTTGATCTTATATTGTTATTTGTATGATGTATGTATTTAGCAGGATTACCACCTGTAAAGCAAATTGCCTTCAACACAGCAACGTGACAAAGAAATAATCCCAGCGGTCCGTCAACACACTCACATGTCGTGCTTGGTGCCATCTAGGAGTAAATGTCAGAAATACAATTAAAACTGAGGTCAACTAGACACAAATGAGTTCTGTCATTTATTAATCTAGAAGATTCAAGTTTCTGACTTTTACACTGGGAGTCTCACTCTAAAAGAGTCTTCATCAATGACATAATAGAATTTATTCTGTATGCACATACTGGGCTTGCCTGGCTAATGGCTGTTTGCCTTAGGACATTTATGAGGCAGAAAGAAGGGAGTGGATAAAGGGGAAAGAGGGAGGGATGGAGAGAGAGTTGCACTGAAAGGAGTCCTGGCTGCTGCTTGTGCTGCTGTACTGCACAAGCAGCTGATCTCTGCACATAGATGTCTGACAGTAACATGTTCAACGGGGACTCGAATCTTGTGAAAGATGAGAATCTGAGCAGATAGGAGGACGGAGACACTCAAGAGTGAGAAGTTTGACCTGGTTTGGGGATGAACAGCTGCCAAGTGTTGGGTAAGAACATGGATTAAATGTCTCTGTCTACTGGTTTATTATCACAAGACGTTGTTCATTCAGAATGTTTATAAAAGTGATGAAAACTTTCTGCTCAAAACTGAGTACTTCTACCCACACGTGTTTTCTAAGCTTGTATAGTCAGATTGCATTGCAGTGCAATAATGCAATGAAAAGAAGTTACATGTCTAAAATGTCTGGTGTTTGTTTCACATGCATCTATTTCTGACATCAGAAACACTTTAGTAGCTGTCAGTCAAAGTGGATGAAAACCTTTATTTTCAGTAAAGGATTTTTTTTTTTTTTTGGTGCAAAGTCTGCCTCGCTCTACATGTTTACAAGAAGATCAAATGAATGAAAAGAGCTTTTTTAGATCTTCATAGTAAATAAACATCTCTTAGGGAGCGCTATGCAGCAGGAGCTTTTAAATAACGCATATTACTAATGCGACTTAGAAGGACTGCGTTTATCTGTGTTTGGATGTGTTTGCATGCACAACACAGCTGTGTGTGTAAACAGTTGTCCACTTCTTTAAAGACAGCGTTTTTACTAATGCTGACATCATTGCTGCAGACTGGAGATGGCGGGCGGGGTTTCTCTCTCCCAGGACCTCACATTGGCTCTGTGGCCAGTTCATTACCCTCAAAATCAAAAACATACTACTCTTACAAGAAGGAGGAGAGCAGCCTGCGTGTATGTGTGGTGTCTCCTTCCTGTTTAGCTCATCATGTAGTATGCACCTAATTTGTCTAATGTGCTTGCATGGTGCACTGACAGACAAACCAAATGTGTAAAGGCAAAGAAAAACATGCCGTAATAAAATTTTTTGAAAAGGCAGACAAGGGGATTATCCTTCTTTGTAGACCTGACACATATGTTCCAACAACACGTTCTCACTCCCAACTCGTCAAACGTGTGACGCATGCTCAGGCTCCCTCTGCTGCACTTATGGACGCGCAGGGTACCCCCCTCGCGTCGGGAATTGACGTGAAGGGTCCTCCGATTGAAGAGATTACCGCGGAAGAGCCTGTTGTCCGTATATTTATATATTTCCGAAATCACATTGTAGTGACGTATACAGAACACAATAAATTATATAATGTAAACAACTACCTGAAAAACAGGTAGAACGATACTTTTGTATCGTTTATTGCATTTACGGAGGGAGTGATGTATGCTGGGTAATGGCACAGCTAGCTACTGGGTGACTTTATTCACCCGCTTCGGCTGTTATCAGTCCATACAATGGGCGTTATTAGCACAAATCAGTCCCATAGATATGGGCCATCTCCTGCTAGATTGTTCAGAAGGTTGTTCTCATCCATCCAGATGGAGGATCACTAACAGGAGCGTGGAAGACTCCAGAATCCACTCTGGCTGGAATCCGGTGGATATGCAGTGTTTACAGGTAAGACCATTTAAACGGACAGCATTTATAGAATGACTATTAAAAGTCAGCGAGTGTCAGTAATGTTAATGTGGTTATCTTAGTAATACACAGAGTGCTAATATAACAGCTTTAAGATGCATTTGTAGATATTATTACGCGTTTTACCGTCTTTATGGTGCTAGCTTAAAGTTACGGTGTAAACGTTAGCTTATATTGGAGTAAAGCTGTTACTGGTTAAACGATGTTAGCACAGAAATATTAGCTTCTGTCATGACTGATGAAGTTACTAGTTAATAAAGTTTTCAGTAAAGTGTTTAATCGCAGCCACAGATTGACAGCAAATATCTCGATTAGCTTCAGTGCATCTATAATAAATATGTGCAAGTTTCAGTGCTTCGTTTAAACTGTATGATACTTATACTGACCCAGGGTCAGTGTAAAATACAATCCTAGCTGTGTGAACAAAGCCTGGCTCCTTTAATCCTGCATGACAAACCTCAGGATGCAGGTTATTATTACTCTTTCCTGCTGGCACACCTGTCACACCTGAGAGTCAGCTAGAAACTTACAGTGACGTGGACATCATGCAAAGACTGCCAGACTCTGTAATACTGCAAATGATCAGTGACTCAGGTTATCACTAAACTTTAAACGGCACCTCTGTGTCTCTGTGTGCTGAACATTTAGGATTGAGTCAGGCTGCATCAGCTGAAGCTGTTATTTGTATATATCAGTATTTTTTATTCAGGTGTGTGGAAAATACGTAAGACTGCAGTGAAGCGATGCACCAGATTAATCCCTGGCCAAAGGTATCGTACTTAAATCAGACTACTGATCCAGCCACATCAGCCTTTTGTGAGGTCTGTTTAAAGTAGACTAAAAGTGAACTGCAGGTTCCTGAGAGGTGGACTGTGAGCACAGAAACACATGTTCATACATACAGCTGCAGCAAACTTACATTAATTTTACATAGATTTGTTACTCTGATGTCTGTCTCTGTGTTAGTCCTCTGACAGACTGGTGACCTGTCCAGGTGTGCTCTACCTGTGACTACTGGGACAGGCTCTAGCTCCTGTAAAAGAAATTTTCTGTTATTCTCATTTAAAGTATTTAAGTGCTTATGCATATGCTTAGTTGTGACACTGTTACTGTTCAGTGAATGTTTCTAAAACTAGATGAACTTACTTCAGCGTCAGCAGTTTGAGAAAACAACTCCCTTTACAGGTGCTGATAAGGCCAAGGGCACAAAACAGCACAACCATTGATGCGTTAGGTTTCATAGCGAGACACGTGAAGTGTGGTAGGATCAGTTTAACTTCCTCCCTCTTCCTTGGAATGCATAAAGGAGGAGGAGCACGACCTCTGTGGCAGCGCTGACATGACTGAACTGTGATGTTTGATGTGTGTTGGCGCAGTAATAAATAGCTTGATCACAGCTCTTTCTGTGTTGCAGACTTTATTTAAAAAATTCCACGACACCCCCCCCCCCCCCACCCTCCCACTGTGAAGTGAACCTGAATTGAATATTCAGAAGACATTTGTTTAAATAGTTCTACAAATCTGACTTCCGGCTAGACCATGAGAGGGTGAGGACGCGTATACCAGCAGCTCCTGCACTTGATCTTACGAAATTACGATAATTATCAAAGTAATACATCTTCCTCCCGCAAAGTAATACAGGGATTGTGAAGAGTGCACTCCTCTCCAAATGCCTCCAAAAAAACTAAACCCGAAGTTAGTGGCGACAGAAACGACTGAATTTGATGTGGCCCCGACTGAAAATGACGGTGCCAAAGCTGGCACGCCAGCTAACTCCGCACTCGAGGAATATACACAAGGTAACAAACAAGTACTCACTGCGATCGCTTCCTTGGATACTAAGATAACTCAAATGAAAACAGACATCTGCGACACCCTACGCGGGGAAATCGCAATGCTGAGGGCTGAAAATGACGAGGCCATCACAGCTTTAAAAACGGTAATGGAAAATCATAATGCACAGCTGAAAGATCTATCAGAATCAGCGACAATCACCTCTAACTCCGTGGCGAAATTAGAAGAAAAAGTTAAACAACTCTCTAACAAAGTGGAACAACTGTCCGAAAAATGCATTGATCTGGAAGGGTGCTCAAAGAGGAAAAATATAAGGATAGCCGGAGTACCTGAAGGTAGAGAAAATGGTCAACGTCTCAGAGATTTTGCGGCAAGGCTACTACGAGATCTACTAGACCTGGACGAAACTCCGCTGGTGGACCGCGCACACAGAGCCCTGCGAGTGACCCCAGAAGAAGACGCCCCGCCACGACATTTGATCGTGTGGATACACTATTGCCACACCATGGAAGAAATACTACGAAGAATTTCCACCAGGAAAATTTTGAAGCTTGGAGATATCCGCGTTCAGATCTTCCGCGACCTACCCCAGGCGGTGGTAAAACGACGTGCAGCGTTTACTCCAGCAAGAAACCTGCTTCGAGACCAACCCGGAGTCAAATATGGACTTCTATACCCTGCTAAACTTAAGGTGACATACAATGGTACGGAACTGGTTTTTATAGATCCCAACGAAGCACTCTGCTACGCACAAGAAAAATTCGGATCTCAATAAGGACGGCATAAGGTAGACAAACCAGAGCTTCACACCTGGTCCAGAGACACGTATTTACTTTGATATAAAAAACTATTACTTGCCCAGGAGCTATGTTGGACAAAGGAAGTTTTGAGATAGAGTATTTTGGTAAGCTTAGTTTTTGTTATAGCATCCCCTTAGATTTTTCTTTTCTTCTTTTTTTTCTTTTTGGGATACACGGAAGAGGATGCATTGCTTACGTCTTTGTTTTTTTTTTCTCTTTGTTACGGTTTCACATGGGTAGGGGGGTGGGGGGGTGAGGGTTGGGACCCGTATCTCGACTGCATAAATATGGAAAACACGAGAACTAAGCCGCCTTAAATTATACAAATGCAAGATAACGGAAAGGTAAAAAATATGGACTTAACTTTTTGTACTTGGAATGTGAAAGGTGTAAATGAACCTGTTAAAAGAGGTAAAGTGTTATCATACTTGAAATCTCTCAACGTGGATATTATTTTTTTACAAGAAACCCATTTGAAAAATGTGGCTCACAACAAACTTAAATGTAGATGGATAAATCAGGTATACTACTCCACACTTTCAGCCAAAACTAGAGGGGTAGCTATATTAATTAAGAAAGATACCCCGTTCAAGCATAACTCCACTATAGCTGATAAGAATGGGAGATATGTATTAGTGACTGGGGAGCTGCATACTACTCCGATCACTTTACTAAATATATATGGGCCCAATCATGACGATCCAGAATTCTACAGAAAGGTCTTCAGCTTAATTCCGGATATACCCAATAGTAATTTAATAATTGGAGGGGATTTTAACCTAGTATTAGACCCATACTTGGATAAATCCCTGTCCAAAAAAACCACACCGTGTAAAGGCAGTAATTTTATTAAAACATACATGAGGAATATGAATATCTGTGATGCGTGGAGAACTTTAAATCCATCAGGTAGAGAGTATTCTTTCCATTCCCACGTACACAACAGTTATTCAAGGATTGATTATTTTTTGGTGGATGGAAAAATGCTCCCCCTAATTCGAAATGTAACCTATCATAATATTATTATTTCTGATCACTGTCCCGTTACTTGCTCCTTTGTATTTAATAACCCCACTAAAACATACAGAAACTGGAGATTTGACCCACAATTACTGAACGACTTAAAATTCAAACAATATATAAACTCTCAGATGTCCTTATTCTTTGATACAAACGATAATGCCGAGACCTCTCCAGATATACTGTGGGAAACGTTTAAAGCTTATATTAGGGGGTTTATAATTTCATATCAAGCGTCACGGAATAAAAGGAATAAACTAGAACAACTAAATTTAGAAAAAAGAATCCACGACCTGGACGTCAACAATGCAATGGCTCCCTCTTTAGATAAGTATAACACCATTTGTGCACTAAAATATAAATTAAATCAAATATTAACTAGTAATATTAATAGAACTTTCACTTTTGTGAGACAGAACTATTTTGAATTTGGGGATAAACCTCATAAGTTGCTAGCCAGACAACTAAAGAAATTAGAAAATGACAGAGCGATTCATAAAATTAGAGCAAGTAATGGAAATCTGGTCACATCACACAAAGATATTAACGATAACTTTAGACAGTTCTACGATTCCCTTTTATACTTCTCATCCCACTGCAGGGCCTAATGATATGCAGGAGTTCTTAGATAAATGTGATCTTCCTGTGTTAGACCAGACAAATGCCAATATTTTGAATGCTAAGATCACAATTGAAGAAATCACTAAATCTATCGGATTACTAAAAAATAACAAGAGCCCAGGCCCAGATGGGTTAGGGAACGAGTTCTATAAATACTTCAAGATCAAACTAAGTCCATACCTATTTAAATTATATAACCACGCATATAAAATGAGCACTTTACCTCCAACATTGAATGAAGCAACTATTATAGTACTTCCAAAAAAAGGTAAAGCGTTGGAGGAAGTGGGATCATATAGACCTATCTCTTTATTAAATACAGATCAAAAAATTCTGGCTAAAATACTAGCGAGCAGACTTAATACAGTAATAGATAAACTGGTGCATCCAGATCAAACAGGTTTCATACCAAACAGGAGTTCTTTTAATAACCTCCGACGTCTATTTAATATAATCTATTCCCCCAAGGTGCAACAGGACCTACTTATACTTAGCTTGGATGCCGAAAAGGCATTTGATCATGTGGAATGGCCCTACCTTTTCGCAGTCCTAGAAAAATTTCAACTGGGACAAGATTTCATTTCTTGGATAAAACTACTTTATAAAAACCCTACAGCCAGAATTCTTACAAATCAGACATTATCAACTCAGTTTAAACTCAGCAGAGGTACAAGACAAGGATGTGCTCTTAGCCCATTATTATTTGCTCTGGCTCTGGAACCCTTAGCACAGACAATTCGCACCCATATGGATATACACGGCTATGACACAACATACACTTCTAATACTATATCGCTCTATGCTGATGACATATTATTATATATAACAAAACCATTAACATCCCTCCCAGCAATACTCTCCGTTATCGACAAATTCAGTACTTTCGCAGGCTACAAGATCAACTGGGGGAAAAAGTGAAATACTGCCCATTAAATTAGAAAATAAACAATGGCTTACATCTCTCCCATTTAAAATAACCTATGAAAAAATTACCTACTTGGGCATCACAATAACAAAAAGATACAGTTCTCTAATGAAAGAGAACTTTCTTCCCCTACTGGAGAAACTTAAAAATAACATCCAGTACTGGAGGACGCTCCCTATTTCTCTAATAGGGAGAGTGAACTCAATAAGAATGGTATTCCTCCCGCAGTATTTGTATCTGGTCCAAAACATCCCAATTTTCTTGCCCAAATCTTTTTTCAAAAAGATGGACGCCATCATTATGCCATTTATATGGAATTATAAAACACATAGAATAAAAAAAGACCACCTATGCAAACACAGATCACTTGGTGGACTGACACTACCTAATTTCATGTATTATTACTGGGCATCAAATTTAAGAACAATTTCCCTTCTACTGGATGATACAGCAATACTCCCTAATGGCCTACAGATGGAGCGGGAGGATTGCCTTCCTCACTGTGTTGGTGGAATAATACTCTCTCTCCTATCCTTTTGACAAACTCATATTACAATTCGAATCCAGTGATTCATAATACCGTACAAATTTGGAGACAAATAATTAAACATTTCAAATTGAAAAAATTATCAATGTGTACATCCATTACAGCTAACCCCTCCTTCCTTCCATCATGTGTAGACGGAGCTTTCAACATATGGCAGGAATTAGGAATTTGTAAATTAAAAGATTTATACTTAAATGACACCTTCATGTCATTTCAACAACTAAAAGATAGATTTGGATTGCCTCATAGTCATTTTTTCAGATATCTTCAACTAAGAAATTATATCCGTACATATCTGCCACAATTCGAAAATATAACGTCCGATTTTTTGGACAGATGTCTTAGTGATGGAAGGGGGTTTGAACAGAGAATTTCAATATTGTATAACTCATTACAGGAGATGAGTACACCTTCAACTACCTCAATCAAAGAGGAGTGGGAAAAGGATTTTGGGACCCTCCTATCAGAAGATTTTTGGCAAGAGGCCTTACGTAATGTAAATACGCCTTTTATTAATTCCCGTCACTGTTTAATTCAGTACAAAATTATACACAGATTACACTATTCAAGGGAAAAACTTCACAAAATATACCCAGACTGCTCCCCCCTTTGTGAAAAACGCAAGATACATTATGGAAATCTGTTACACTGTTTTGCAATATGTCCAAAGCTTCAGGGTTTTTGGTATGACATTTTTACCTATATGTCTAATATCTTTAAAAGTAAGATTGAACCAAATCCGACAGCAATCATCTTTGGGATTTCCAAAGAAACACAAAATCTACAACACTCTCAAAAAAGGTTTATGTCATATGCACTGATTATTGCAAAGAAATTGATCCTGCAGCTTTGGAAAGGCAACGAGACCCCTGTATTAAAAATGTGGCTTACAGAACTTATAAACACTCTCCACCTTGAAAAAATAAGATATAGTATGAATGACAATGTAAAAGATTTTGAATTAATTTGGCATCCTTTACTTATATACCTTGGGAAAATATAAATTTTTGTTTCCTTTTTTCTCTTTTCTTTTACTGGCAGCCGGGGGATCGGGACCCATTACGGGTGACTGTGGGTTTTTTTTGTTTTTTTGTTTTTTTTCTTCTTTGTTTGTTTGTTCTGTTGTTGCTGTTGATGTTTATTATTTGCCTTGTTAGTTTAGAGAAAAAAAGGAGCATAAGTTATGTTATGTGAATTTACAATAACTATAATTATACTTGCTCTCAATAAAAGATATTTGAAACAAATAGTTCTACAAATCTGAGCTGTTGGTGTGTCCTTGGATTGTGTGGTAATAATATTAGAGCCTGCAAGCTTTCTTACTGAATCTCTACTATGAGTCATGTTACCTGAGATTAATTCTATGTTTACCTGTCAGCCTGGACGAATGTGCTGTGTGAAGGAAATTAAATTAAATCAGATCTGAACTGCGTACATTTAAGGAACCTGTTCATATTTAATATGAACCAGTGATTTTTTTGATTGCTGATTCCAAGAGAGTCTTTGTGGAAATCCTGTTTGGCTTTTTGTTATTTTAATTCTCTTCTCTGTTTTCCAGAACAGTTCTCCACAGTCACTGTCCACATGGGTCAGTGGCGCCAAGAAGCACTCTGCTAATGTGGGACTCTGACCAGCAACATCCAGCAGGACCCAGACAGCGTTTTCTATCTCCCAGCTGGAGGTTTTGTTTGTCTGTAACTGGAGAGTCAGATTTTTGTTGAGCTTCACACTTGCAGAGGTAAGTCAGTTTGCAGAGATCCCTCCCACCCTGGCTTTCTTATCTGAAACAGTAATATTTCAGTGACTGCTGCTTATACCACAGGTTAATACACGCTACCGATCCCTGATAGGAGAATCATCAATTTTGGCAACAAAGAAGCCTGGTGGATGTTTGTTTACAGTCTGATGGTGGGACATCATGCTCTGCATCTTCAAAGTTTGCCTCCTCATTATTATTCATACCCAGTAATGTGAAGTATGCTCATATCTACTATAACTGAACCAACCTGGTGCTCTTCATTTATGGAGGCTGTTGAGTCTGAATGTTGGATGTTGTGTATCTCGTGTTCTCTGGGCTTTGTTGTCCTCAGTCTTTTCGCAGGATCAGAAAACAAAACCAGGAGGCGCGTAAATGTTGCTTCTCCATGATGTTTCTTCAAATGTTTCTTCTGGATGATGATAAGACTGTGACACGGGATGCCACCTTTGGTCTTGTGATGAAGCAAAGCTCAGGAAGAAGTGGGATTAAATGGTACCCACATGTGTGCTGCTGAGAAGGATGTACAGGGGCACCTGCAGCCAAATCCAAGCCTCAGGTTAGTTGTAGTTGCAGAATGCTATAGACTGAGACAGCTGAGGCATCAAATGTTTGATTAAACGGATGAAAAAGAGAAGTTTCTTCCCTATAATTATCACTTCTTAAAATCTGTAGCAACTTCAAGTCTGTCAGCGTGCGGAGCATGCTCAGAATGTGACAATATATTTTTGTTCAATATTTAATTTCTTTCAGTTGCAATTGGTAAATGAAAAAAAATATTTTCTTATAATTTAGCAAACTAATTTATCAAAAAAAAAATATATACATATATCTGTATTAGTTTTAATAAATTAATTTGACACCTGTATGGAAAATACCATATTGTATTCATACAGAATCAGTTTGGTATCATTGTTGGTCTGCTCACTGATTGTTGAAGCTAAGAGCTGCTTTGATCTGTTTAGATCTAAAGTATCCAAAGTTGAGCTCTGATGTTTCTTCACCCCTGTGTGTGATATGTGATTCCTACATGCTGGCAGAGCAGAGCAGCAGTTTGTGCTCACAGATGGTGACGGTGTGGAGAGACGGTGGTGTTTCCTCAGAAGAACCAGCAGAGTCACAAAGGACACCAGTCCATCTCACCACCTTGACTTGCTGACTGATGCTCGTCTGCACTGCACAGAGGAAATCAGCTGACCGAGGTTTGTCCAGTGACGTGTTATGAATGTATATTTGTTTTATGCTTACAGATATGTTTTTCTTGACAGAGGCTCTGCAGAGGTTAGACAAAGCAGAGAGAACATGTGCTTTACATTTTACTGTGATTTATTGAGATATTTGTTGCCTGATGTTCAGCAGGAATGGAGAAATAGAATCAAAGGGAGATGTTTTTGATGTTTTTGTAATGATGTAAATCTTCAATATTATTTATTTTCTTGGTTATATTAGGAGTGTTTCTGAGTGAGGGGGAGAGGAGTCATCATCCAGGTAAAGTGACGTGGATCAGTGGACACACTTGTCTCCCCTTTAAAGGAGACGATCCAAGTCATCCTTAAATGTTAGTGCTTTCAAATACACAAACATTTTTAAAGGACAGAAATGAACATCCAACTTTGACTGTAACACAAAATAAATCTTTGCATGTGTGTTTTCAAACTCTCAGATGGGCAGCATATCAGTCTTGGACTGTCTAACCTGCCGGAGCAGCACTGAATGACCACCACACACGAGCATGTTCCTGCAACATTCAGCATCTGATCCTTCATCTGTGTGCTTCTGCTTTTGGTAAGTAGAGTTACCCAACTCCAGTAACTCTAAACACATGCCATCCATTTCTAACGGCCTGGTTACTTCCTGTCAGTTACTTTAGAAACCATGTGGTCACCTGACCTAACACTGTTTCTTCTTCTTCCCCTTAATGTTCAAGTGTCACATGTCAAACAGCTGGAGAGGAAACTACACCAGTGTACTGGGATGTTTCACCAACACACCAGATGCTGTTCCTTCATGGTGACATCACCAGAGACAGCCCCGCCCACCTCAGGACCTCGCCATTGATCATGATGATTATAATGATGACAGCGAGCGGAACTAAGACTGTAAAAATCCACGACCAGAATGTTTCTTTCTAATTATGAATGAATACTGAGAGCCTCTTTCTGTGTTTTGTCTGTTTTGGGGTTGTTTTTTTTACCTCATTTGTTACTAACAAAGTTCACAAACTCACACAGTTTACATTCTGCATGTTTCCATCTTTACCAGCCACACTCCAACTGCATTTAAGAAAATAATCCTTAGAAATCGTCGTTTTTCTCTTTTGTAATTGATGATAATTCAGTGAATATACTGCGCTGCTTCCTTTTATTGCGTCACACATTGCTTTAAGTTTTTCAGTGTCCAGTTATTTTTTACTGCTGTTTGAATTCTCTGTATGTTTGACCCTGTAGACCATAGGTGTCAAACTCTGGCCCGCGGGCCAAATTTGGCCCGCAGCCTAATTACATTTGGCCCGCGAAGCCATACCAAATTACTATTAGAGCAGGCCTACTGGTATTATACAGCTAATATATATATTGTTTAGTATTAGGCTTTGCTTGTTCCATATTCAGTTTTTCAGCAAAACTTGTTTGAGTCCATAACAAAAGATTCATTCTTATATCTGGAGGAAGATTTTTTTTCAATAAATATTAATGTTAGCCCGCGACTTTGTTCCAGTTTTGAATTTTGGCCCACTGTGTATTTGAGTTTGACACCCCTGCTGTAGACTGTTTGATGGACTGCTTGTCTTCCTGTTTGTAACCGCCGCCTGTTTTTTAATAAAGATTTGGATTTCTGACTTCAACACAGGCTCTGCGTGTCCTCCCTTTGTGTCCTCTTCCTCTGTGAATGTGTTGCATGTGTCACAGATTCATTTTATTAACAGCTTTCCCACAGTGAGTTGCATC
>NW_024387136.1:0-17596 GCF_900408965.1 Simochromis diagramma | reverse complement strand
ATGTGTCACAGTTTCTGGATGATCCCCACATAAAGTACAATTAGTATTTATGTCCCTTTTAAATTTTACCATGTAGTGACTGGCTGGATAACATTTATGTAGAATTTTAAATGAGACTTCTTTCACCTTATTTACAATCAAATTTTATGGGGGACCATCCAGACTGTCTTCCACTTGATATCTGGAACAAATCGGTTCCAATAAGATATTATATATGGGAGAGAGACGATATCTTCTTGGAATAAACTACGTATTCTCTTATTGCTATTACCAAGTTCCTGTGAAAAGCAGATTTTTCCTATTGGTGACTCAGCTGGATCAGGGAGAGTGACTGAGGTAGAGATCGAGCTGTCAGTGTTTTTATATAACATTAAAGTCCCTGAGGGTATGGCACCAAGCACCATTGAGAATTCCTGAACACTGATTGGAAAATTATATAGTGCAATAAAGTCGTCGTAGTAAGAAAATAAACTACTAACTCTTTTACGCTACGTCCACACCTGCACGGGTATTTCTGAAAACGCAGCTGTTTCGTCCACACGTAAACGGCGTTTCGAATCACCGAAAACTGAGATTTTTTAAAACTCCATTTTGCGTTTACGTGTGGCCGAGGAATACAGAGTTCATCAGGCAACGTCAAAGGTATGTGCCTTTTTTCACGTCACGCTGTGCGCCACAGTTATTGTTTACATGAGATGAATTGCAGAATAGCAGGTAGAGACAAAATACTGTTAATGTGACAATCTGCAGGTTTTACACGCTTACATATACACATGCAGCTACTGTTCCTCTATTTACACAGGCAGAGGCATCACGGGTGATTACTTTACATGTAGTGTAAAGGTGTAATAATATTCAACATTGCTATCAATACATTTTTCAATCTCTCTGCAAAATAGGTTTAAAAACATAAACAACTGTTGGATGCTGTTTGTCCGTGAATTGAAGAGCCCAGCGCTGCTCCCGACGAGGGAAAACCAATTCTGCAGGGGAGACCTACCTCGGCACTTGTGCAGGGTGAAGCCAAAGGGAAGATTTGCTTCACCATATTTTCTAGTATTTGGCTTAGAATGAAGTTGGTTGGAAACCATATTCAGCAATGCTTCATCTCCTGATTTGCGTTTGTGGAGGCGCCCCAGCAGTGTCCAAGCATTGTTTTTTTGTTGTTTTGTTTTTTCCTTTTCATACTGCGCCTCCCTTTGCAATGGCTCTGTGCCCCCCTTAGGGGCGGGCCCCACACTTTGGGAAGGTCTGGTGTAGAGTATGGTGAGGAGGCTCTGAAGAAAGTTGAGAAAATGGAGGCTGATCTTGGAGGAAACAGAGATCCTGGAGCCCCTCAGACATATTTACAGCCAACCCTGCATTAGACACACACACACACACACACAACACCCACACTTTAATGATGTCATTCTTTAGTCCTTCCTTTTTTTCTCATTCATTACTCCAACTTGTAAGTTGACCATGAATCAAGGCCCTGTATCAGTCTCATATAATCTGCTAATTATACATGAGTTGATCTGTTGAGTGGCTCCTACTGTTCCTCTCACTCTTGCTTTTTTTTAACTTGTTAAAACACTTTACTGACGCATACATACATGAAAAAGTGTGTGTAACACTCTCCTCTCCAGCTGTTTGTCTTTACTATGCAGAGGTGGGCACACCAAAGAAGTGATCGATCTGGTGAAGACGAACTCATGTCCTCTGTGTACTCAGCAAAAGCTGTTGTTCTTGCAGGTGTTTTCTCTTTTTGGGATTGGGGAAGGGGCCAGCTCTGCTCTATCAATGGGATGGCAAGGAAGGAGGAGGTCACGCTCAGTTCATCACAGGGACTGACCGGATGCAACCAAAAGTAAGACATTAAACACAATTACAGGTCAAGTTAAACATTACAGCAGCAGCAGATCCATATTTGAGATCAGACCTGCAGTGAGTAAAATGTCTGTTCCAACTGTTTGTGTATATTTGGAGAAATTTTCATTATTTTTCAGGTGATGCAGTCGCTGCGATTGCTCTGCAGCCAGCTGTGGTCGACATCTCAGTCACATGGGATTTACCAAAGGAAGTGTCTGTCACTGTCCTCTCTCCACCAATCACAACACTTTTCCAGGGTCAGAGGTCACTGATTTATGCCCAGCTCACTGGACAGGTAGGAGCAGCAGCCTCTCATGTTGTTGTTTAGGTATTTGATGACAGTAATTAACGTGACTTCTAACACTGTAATTCTGTGTCAGAGCTCAGAGGCAGCAGAGGGCTGTGTGACGCTGAAGTACAGCCTGGCAGGTCATCCCTCTGAGAACCAGCTGCACTTCAGTCTCAGACCTGCAGAGGACGCTGGGTAAAACAGTTTAAACACAAACAAACACTTCTGTTTTGAATTGTGAGTTTCCACGTGTTGAATTTAAAACAGTATTTTCAGAAACGTAACTCTACTTACTGGAAAACAGTTAATAATACCCAAACCCTAATGCTGTGTGTCTAGTTTTAAACATGTTTCACTTTTTCCTACTCATTATTTCTTGGATTAGGGATATCATAACATCTAATAGTATATCATTACTGATCACAAACATATTAGACATGACAGAGTAATCTCAGTCTGCCGTTTTGTGTGAAATCAAGGAGACATGTTTGAATTCAAGTCCAAACACTATTGTGCAATAATCTGACACTTTTACTCTAAAATACACCAAGAACAGACAGATTGACACACACAGGAACATCACCAACAACAACTAATTTGTGTCCTCAGAGCCTGCTTTTGTAAAGAATGACAGACTTGTCTGCACATTGCACACTGTCATAGTGTTTGTTTAGAGAAGAAAACAAAGTCTGTCTGACTTTTTAGAGGCAAATCCATCAGCAGCAGAAAGGAATCGAGATCCTGTCAGAACTCCTTCAGCCTGATAACTGGGGTTAAGTAAAGACAGCATGTCTGTCTGGACTAAAGGTCACCATCCTCTGTCAGTGTGTGCGATAGAAACAAAGTATAGCACGATAAATCTTGAAAATATAGTCACTGGCAATACTGCATAATTTAAAAAAAAAAAAAAAAAAAGCATTTTTAGAGTTTAGTAGGAAGAAACACAGAGGTGTTAAATGCACTGTTGTCTATGTTTACCAGATTCTCGTTAAAAATCTTTAGATTTCTATTTGGTTTCTTAACAATGTCTCCATGAAGCCCTGTAACACAAATCAATTAGTTAAAGTACAGTCATGTCTTAAAGACATCAAGGCCTGGATGACCTCGAATTTCCTGCTTCTAATTTCAGGCGAAAGCGAGTTTTTGTGCTCGACCCTAAAAATGTTATAAACACAGAGTCCAGATACTTGACTCCCTCTGCATCCTTGTCTTTCCCCTCACCCCCAACCAGCAGATAGTTGCCCTCCCTGAACCTGGTTCTGCTGGAGGTTTCTTCTCTTTTAAACAGAGTCGTTCCCTCCCAATGTTGCCAAGTGCGTGCTCATAGGGAACATCTGGTTGTTGTTTTTTTCTTCTCTAATATTATAGGGTCTTTAGCTTAATATGCAAAGTGACTTAAAGCAACTACAGTTGTGAAGTAGTGGAATATAAATAAAATTCAAATTGGCTAATTGCACATGATAAATGATCATTTATACAGTCTATCAAAGTGATTATGGGGGATTTCTGCTAAGCTGCAGCCTCTCTTCACTATAACTCCTGTTAAAACAATTTTAGGATCATGTTCTTTTACCAAAGCAAATACCACAACATTGAAGTCTAGGGAGCCAGCTTCAGTGTTAACTTAAGCACAGCTCAGTAATTTCTTAAGCTGATGGGTAGTTTTTGTTTTTACTATCCAAGTTACTAGCTGCTTGTTAAACAGTAACTTCAAACTGTCAGTAAAACCAAGTCCAGCTCAGTTAACTCATGGATCATTCCATTTGTAATAAATACGGGTCTTCTGCTCAACCATCCATCATTTTCATAAAAAATGTTAAGATACAAAGTGTGGGCACATATGATGAGTGCAGTGAAATTTTAGGTTCAAATAATAAATACTACTCAAAATAAGTCCTTTGAAAAATGCTCTGTCAACCCACTTTCAGGCATGTTATTTTTTCACGCACTGAAATCTGATGCCATCTCAAAAACCAAGAAAACTCCCTGAAGTTTTCAGACATCAAAATGAATGAGGCTCTATAATTTTGGAAAAAATGATGCTCTTACATTTTATTTTCAACCTGGACTAAGCAAAGTTGTACTACTAAAACAAAAATATCAGTAGATTTTCCTGTCCAACAAGAATATGTGCATATTTTTCATTTGCGAGACTTGAGGGACTCCATTTCAAATCATCAGAGCTGCGGTTGCAGGGTGGTTGGTGCCTGTTGTGGTGGTAACCACTGAACCATACCGCCTAAAGATTATGGCCACCCGTTTAGCGACTCGGGAGAGGAAAGAGGTGATCTACCTGCACTGTGCATAGTGAGGGTGGAGTGCTGCTGACTTCGATGAGAACACTGTCGGGTGGTGGAAGGAATGCTTCAAGGACCTCCTTAATCCCACTGGCATGTCTTCCATGGAGGAAGCAACGAGGAGGTGGAAAAGTCAAAGCCTGAAAAGATGCACTGCTGTCAATTTAAATATTAACACAAAATGATGATGTGAGATAAAACAGATTTGATTCTATAATTTGAACAAAAACACATGATATAATTAAAAACACACCATAAAACAAATAAAATGAAGTCAAACTAAACGTAGGCCTGCCTCACAGCCTGAGAATAAACATCTGCATATCAGAAGCTAAAACACTGGTGGTAATCACACTCCTAACCTCCCACTGAGCTGCACCAGCGTCTGATATTATCCAGAAACCACACGGCAGCAGAAATTATTTTCCTCATCAGTTGTTGTAAAAAACATGTCAGCACATTATTTTAGAGCATTTATGACATCACAGTTTGGGATTTCATCAGGAAGAGCATCCAGTGTAATAATCTGCCAAATCAAATATGCAGAGCTGCCCACCTTGGTGACCCCGTGTGACAAAGAAGTACACAACATATGTAATATTACTGGTTGTAGAAAGTAAAATGTGTGTTCTGTCTGTTTTATTTGATTGATTTTGATTTGGGGAATTAGACCAGCAGTGAAGTGTGGGCCACCATTCTGGCTCTGATCTGGCTTCATGGTTTCAAGATGGATGCAAAGGACGAGTGGGAGCTTCTGGCTATGAAGGCTGCCTCGTGGCTCTGTGCTCACAATGGTACTAGCAATGATTGTAACAGATAAAATAACAGCTTTAAAAAACTGTTTCATTCTACAGCTTTCCTCCCACAATCATTATTTTAATATCTGTGTTGTGTTTTTAGCACCGTGTGTGTCAGAGTGTGTGGATGCTGGAAATGTCCTGCTGGGTCTGCAGCGTGAAGAAAGAAGCTCTGGGACTCTGAGAGTTTTCTTAAAGTAGCTTCATCTTCAGAGTGAACAGAAGCAGGTCTGCTTACTCCACACTGCCTTTGATACAGAGCTGTTTTATATCATCAACCCCTTTTACATGTTTATTTGTCATGAATTATGTACCTAATATTGGTTTTACCATTGTGGAAAAAAAGTATGTCAAAATTGTCTGAATACTCCTAACACAGTAGAAGATTGGACCACTGCTGTGGCAGCTCATTCGCAAAGTGTTTTAATTCCTTTTCTCTGCCACTAGATGGCGATTATGTTCATACTTTTACTGATTTCACACAGAAACACCAAAACCAATCTAGAATCTCATCAATTCGAGAAAGACCACAACCAATACAGCCTTCGTTCGAACAAAATCACACAATTGATTGTCCCAAAAATCAGAACAGAATTGGGGAAAAAGGTTTTAAATACGCTGCCCCTGCTTCCTGGAATAATCTGCAGAAGGAACTGAAATTATCAGAATTGGTTACCTTGGGAGAGTTTAAGTCTGTCTTAAAGGAACGAGAGAACAGCTCTTTTACTCAGTGTGATTGTTTTTAATGTGTTATTGTATATTTTACACGTGTTGGTATTGGATATTGTATTTGTTTTAAATGTTAGGTGGTATGTGACTTTTGTTGCCATGATGCCAGGTCTCTCTTGGAAATGAGATTTTTAATCTCAATGAGATTTTTTTTACCTGGATAAATAAAGGATTAATAAAAAAAGAGTGTCCGTCTTTCTCTCCATCTTCAAGCTGGCCAAACGTCATGACTTTATATCAGTAAATGGTTTTTAACTAATTAAGAAAATGTTATGTGGAGTTTCCCTTATTTTTTCCAAAAGTTAGATCATAAAGAGGTTTATAATTACTTAACACTCACTAACTCTCGCTGACATAAAATCTTATATCACTTTAAAGGTTTGTTTAAAAAAAAGAGAGGCAAAAATGATGTTTTCCTCATTATACTGATATTTGTCATTATACCATCCATAGATCCTAAAAGTCAAGAGCATATTTACAAAAACAAACATATTCCTTTTCTGTCACTTTTTATGGTTTTAAACTAAAATAGCTGTAAAATAGTTTTGGTTGTCCAGTGATGTTCTTCTGTCTCCTCTCCTCGTCCAATCCATAAAGTAGAGTCCAACTGCTCCCTGGACCCTCTGCAGTACCTCAACACTGATCAAACCCAGGCCACGGTAGGTAGAGTGCTGATGTGTCTGCTGTGTGTGGTTGTTACTTATTACTGAGAACTAAATATGAATGTGTTTGTGGTGTGCAGGTCAAGCTGGCTGCAGGACACAAGTTTGACAGAGATGTTGAACTGCTGATTTATTACAAAGACGCCCACCAGCCCACTGCTGTGGTGGAGGCAGGACAGGCCTCTGCTGAGCCGGGTTGAGTGAAAAATAAGTGAAGTCATTAGTTTGCAAATAAAAATTCAACCTGGAATTTAATTGTATTGGAATATATTAGAAACTGTAAACTTGACATTTTTCTGTCCGTTTCATGTCTCTGATGTGTTCAATGGCTTCATGTGGAGAGTTTGTGTTGGTAGTGAATCAATCTGAAAATATGAGTAATACTCGCACCAGCAGTGCCAGAGTATTCATAAAGTGGTGTTAGAGTTACAAAATCTTTCCTCAAATCTTTCCTCAAATCGTTCCTCTCACACAGTGGCCTCACCATCTTTTCCCTCTTCCCTTCAGGACAGTCCTCTGCTCCTGTTGAAGAGTTTACCAATGGGCTGCTATTCAAACATTTTACAGTTTGGGGTCTCGTTGTGAACACATCTTCCCATCAGTTGTATTCATGTGATCTCAGTGACTTAAAGTGATATCACTGTAAAACACCATGTTGCCTTTGGATGATTCTGCAAAACTCCAGGTTATGTTTGATTTACTTGCTAAAACAGATTACTGAAAGCATACTTGTATACCTGCCAAAGAGTTGAGCTTTTGCTTGTGTAGATGAAAAAACTCTCCTCTCTTGCTGTTTGTCTTTACTGATGGAGAGGTGGGGAGCACCAAAGAAGTGATTGAGAATTCAGGTTCTCACAGGTAAAACAACAAAAAGATGATGACATGTGCTGCGTACCAAACCTGTGTGTCTTAAAAACAGCTGTTGTATTGCAGGTGTTTCTCTTTTGGGATTGGGGAAGGGGCCAGCTCTGCTCTCATCAATGGGATGGCCAAGGAAGGAGGAGGTCACGCTCAGTTCATCACAGGGACTGACAGGATGCAACCAAAAGTAAGACAATGAGTCATAACAATTATCATGAAAAGGCAAGATGATATTATTATTTGAACAGAAGACATAAATTCCAAAAACATTAATGTATATTTTTTCAGGTTTTCAGGTTTTTCATTATTTTTCAGGTGATGCAGTCGCTGTGGTCGACATCTCAGTCATATTGGATTTACCAAAGGAAGTGTCTGTCACTGTCCTCTCTCCACTAATCACAACACTTTTCAAGGGTCAGAGGTCACTGATTTATGCCCAGCTCACTAGGACAGGTAGGAGCAGCCTCTCATGTTGTTGGCAAACTAGATCAATCTGCTGGGACATCTGATTTTAGGACAATCACTTGCTTTTCCAAAGGACACTGACAACCAGACATTAGATGCCACAGCCCTGGCCCACGGTATCCCCCCCTCCCTCCCCCATGCATGCGGTGGGCCTTCTGTAGAAAGAGAGCAGCTTAATGAAGGTGACAAGGTGAAAATAGGGTGATTGATGTGCCGGTGCTGTGAGGGCATGTATAACACCACCTACCCAAGTGTTGAATATAAGGAGGCTTTGAAGAATCTACAATAATTGTGTGTTGTTTGTACATGAATCACAATGTGTTACTTCAGAGGTGTGATGTTTTCAGGGGTTTTTTTTCTGCGCTGCAGAAAATTGTAAAACTACTGTGAACTTGGTGGATCTGTCCAGATCTTTGACTGGAAACTATTTCTATGAATGAGTGGTTCAAAAATGTGTAAGTGAAAAGCTGCCATATTTCAGGTCCCAAAGTCAAACGAACACTGAGGGATCACTGAGAGCTAAAAACGGTCTAACTTCTTTCATCTTTAATAAAATGATCAGCGTTGCTGCTTTACCGGGTTTAACAATTAAGTTTAACATCCAGGCATCCATGAAAACAGAGTTTATTCAATTTAACTGAGTTAGAGGTTAGCAGAGTTAGCTCGCTAGTTTCCACCTAAACATGATCATCATAAGCAGTGTTACCCAATTCATACACTGGTTTATCATCTAGACTTTTTGTCTCATGCAGCACCATGATCAGGTCCAGTTTTTATTTCATCTTTGATTTTTTCAGCTGCTGTGCCTGAGCAGCCTCCCAGAGACCCTTGGTTGCAGTTAGTCTTCCTCCAGAAGCCATCTGGCTGCTTGATCCAGCTCTGGCTGCTGCACCGGGAAAGAGCAGTGAGGAGGTGGATTGATAAATGAAATTCATAACAAAAATTCATAATGGACTTTTCCATTTAGGAATAATAAAATCAGCTTTCTTTTTAATTGCTATTAACTGACAGTCAGATAACCAGCTTTTAAAAAACATATTCATAAACACTTTGCAATCAACAAAATTTACACAGAGGTTATAGATGAAATAAAAAGTTTACACGTGTTTTTTTCTAGGTGTGTTTTATAACTCTGTTATTGTACATATTCTGTGTTATACATCATAATCATTCCAGTCTCTCTTCTCTCTCTTTTTTTTTTTTACTGTTTTAATCTTTATAAAACTCTTATTTATTTATTTATTTATTTTGTGATTTCTGCTGCCCTATTGGTCTGGTCTCTCTTGAAAATCTGAAAATGTGATATTCATAATAAAAGGATTTAAAAGTTTACTGCCAAAAAATTATTAAACTTCATAACAGAAATGTGCTAACTGGCTTGAAATAGATTGAAACTGTTATGAGATTGCTTCAGGGAGCAGACATGACACCGTCTTTTAGGTTTCGCCATCACTTTGTATTATGCGCACAACACCACCCTCCTCTGGCTTCCACATGAACTGCACCTTAAACATCAACTGTTTACAAATGTCATGACACAAACAAACGTTTCAATACCGTAAATCACTTTTTGGACTGCGATCACTTTTTGGCACAACATCGGCTCTGATAACATTTAAAGCGCATTGAAAAACTATTCTTTAATGCTAAAAATCCATTATCAATTGTAATTATTTATTTATTAATTTAAATTTCAGATATCGATCTTCATTTTGTAAACTGGTGAATTAATGATTTTTTTTAAAGAATTAAAACGACAAAGTTTGGCAACATATTTTTATAAAGGATGAATAAAACAGTAAAATAAAGTGAGAAACATATATAATTTTTAAAAAGCTATGATAATTAGACGAACTTTATTTTAAATAAATAAAATTGATTTTCGGTGGCACTGGGAGTCATGGTGATGATGACGTGTTTGAGTGCAGGTATAAAAGCAGGAGGCAAACTTGGAATTCGGGTTTCACGTTTGAGCGCAAACAGGAGCTTTTTCCCACTAGTGCTGTGAAAACTCGGATTTTTCAAACTACAGCCAACGTTTGAAAATCTTCAAGAAGGATTTGCAAAATGACTTCTACAAACTTCAGTCGCGAGATGCACCTGCTCTCCCTTTTCATTGAGGAGGTGATAGATCAACGCTATGGTGAGTACAGCAGGCTAATATGTCAGAGTGCTAGCAAACAAATACAACTTAGATTTTTGTCTTTTATTGTTTGGAAGTAGGACTTCATGAGCGTTAACATTTAGGATGAGATGTTTCATACTTGAGTAACATCAATTTTAACATGTGCCAGTACACTATAAAGATGGCGCCATGTTTTTTTTTTAAATCGCTGGAAAAAAAAACAATTGAATGCACGCGCCCTGGAAACGACGTAAGGCATTGGAGGACGCTGACGTCAGCGCGCGGCCGTTTTTGCATGTAGAGGGTTTGAGTTGACATGTTTGGGCTGCTGGCGCTGAGTTTATACGTGAAAGTTTCATAGATTGTGAATTTTATAAAGCTGGAGAATGGAGTTTTAAAAGTTCACAGAGTCGCTGGATGAGTTTGAGATATGAAACAGTGTGTGCCTGCAATAAGGAGGTGGGAGGTTTCTCACCTAAATGTAGCTGCTTTATTCTCAAAATATCGATGCTCAACCATATGAAGATATTTACTCCTTAATGTGAAGTCGTATTAAAACCTCAGTGAAAGTCCATGCAGCCTTACACCGCATGAAACTTTACCAAAAAAGGTGAAGGCTTTTCATAAACAATGAGTTCTGCTGGGAGCTTCTTACTGTTTGTGTGTGGAAGAGCTTATGATGATGTAAAGCCATGTCTGGACAATTTAAATTCAGGCTTTAGTTTGTGTGATCACATGATTAACGTACCGCATGCTTTGCTTTCTCGTAGCTGAGCTGGTGAGTCCAATCACTGCTCCTCAGATGGTCGTCATTACTTGAGGAAACCGTGAACTGAGCAGCAGCCAACTGGACTCCATGTCCCACCTGGTCCTCACTCTTTACCATAAACCTGGTGACTGGGTCCAAGGACTTTCCTTACATTACCTTTTAAAGGATTGTTCCACCGGGACCAGGTAACAGACACCATTTGTCCATTTGAGGAAGAGCCAGAGAGAGAAAACCACTTCCTTCTCCTCCTACGGACTCACCAGCTGGCATGATGCTGCCGCCTGCGGGCTCCAGCTCTCATCCACGCTTCCTGACTCCAGTTCTTCCAGAGAAAGCGGATCTTGCTGTGCTGAAGGCAGATCGGAGGAACTGTGTCGGCACCTTGACTGTCGACGGCCTCCTCGTCACCAGAGTCATCTCCACTGTTTACCGAACAGAGGACACTGAGATGACGAACCGCTGGAGAATAACAGACTACAGCGCGGACGGCAGAGTTCTCACTTCGGTGCTCTGCCGTTTTCTAAATATGTCGGCAAAGCGTGCTAAGAGGAAGGCTCCGGAGGAAGAGAGCAGCATCCGGAGCCCGACTCCAGCAAGGAAGCGCTTGAGATTATAATATACAGTGAAGCATGTCGAACGTCAGCAAGCCTGAACAAAGTGGTAAGTAGTAAATAGTGCTTAAGGTTGTTTCTAAAATAATGTCCTAAAATATTTGAAATCGTCGAGGTTTAACTTTTATTCTTTCTTTTCTGCCTCTTGTTTCTAAAAGTCAGGAAAATGAGTCACGCTGCGAAGAAACACACACACAGAAGATTTTCCCTCAGTAAAATGGTAAATATATTCATCTTGTTATGACGTTTGCTCACAATAACCAGGAGTGTTCCTGTGTTTCTGAAGTGATTCAATCTCATTGGTGTTATTTGATCCAAAGACAACTGAGGGTCTTCAGAGCAGCGTGAACGGCCGTCACCTGAGAGCAAGACAGTCCTGGCGCCTTGTGGTTCCCTCCAGGTACTCCAGCTTCATCCCACAGTCCAGAGAGATGCAGTTAGGTTGAATGTGAGTGTGAATAGTTGTCTGTTTCTCTGTGTTAGACTGACCTGTCCAGGTTGTACTCCTGCCTCTTGGCCCCATAACAGCTGGGATGGCTCCAATCTTGAATTGGATAAGCTGAAGAAATGGATGGAAGGATGATCCAAAGAGAAACATCAAAGGCCCTCTCACAAAAAAAAGATAAGAACTCATTTTACACATTGTTGAAACATCCTGAAAGTTATTTGTTCTGTTTAGAACTTGTTGAACTGTCATTAGAGTTTGTTTCGACTTGTTGTTCATTTCTTATTCGGTTCAGCTGTGTTTCTATGTGTCCTTAGTTCCCATAATCAGCCTCCTGTGTGTAAATATTGTGTCAGTCTCCCTTTGTCCCTTGTCAGAGTGTTTATCTCCGTCCCCTCGTGTTTCCTTGCCTCAGTAGTTCTGTTTCCTATAGTTTTCCCCCAGTATAGGTTTTGGTTTGACTTTTTCAGTTCCCTTTGTCAGTCTTTGTATTTAGTATTTCCTCATCAGTCTCATCACTTTCCTCTGCAGAGAGAAAACAATAAAAGACCTGAAGAGGTCTTTTTATTGTTTTCAACCAAATAACACCAAATGAGAGTGAATCACTTCAGAACAACGGGAACGCTCCTGGTTATTGTGAGCAAACGTCATAACAAGATGAATATATTTACCATTTTACTGAGGGAACATCTTCTGTGTGGAGTTTCTTCTCATCTTGGCTCTTTTTTCCTGACATTTAGAAACAAGAGGCAGAAAAGAAAGAATAAAAGTTAAAACCTCAACGATTTTTTTAATGTTTGGGATATTTTAGAAACAACCGTAAACACTATTTACTACTTACCACTTTGTTCATTCTTGCTGACGTTCACTCTCCTCATCTTCTCTCTAAAGGAAGATGCAAACGCTCTCATTGTGAAAGATAAGTATACATCCATCTAACCTGCGACTCTGTCACAACTCTGATCAGCAATTCTTTCAGGTTTGTCTGTTTTGATGATGTTATTAATTGTTATTATCCTTTATCCAGGTAACTTTCAGAGAGGAGCGGAGGGGAGGAGCGAAGCCAGCGTGCTCTGTAAACTCTCATTAAAAAAAAGATAAGTAGATATTGATTTTATATTATTATGACAGCTCCTCAGTGAACACTTCCTCTAGTTGCTGAAATCATTTACTAATTTTTTTCTTCCCATTTGTCTTTTGTTTTCAGAGAAAACAGAGAGGAGACAAGGTGACATTAAGACCTAAGACAGGACGGATTGAACCCTTTCTCGTAAAAAGATAAGTATTCACTCTGCTTTTAATCAGAATATTGATAAATATCTAAAATTCTGCTCACCTGGTTGATAAAGTTACTAAAAACGATTCCCTCTTTACTGTCATTTTTAGAGAAGATGAGGAGAGTGAACGTCAGCAAGAATGAACAAAGTGGTAAGTAGTAAATAGTGTTTACGGTTGTTTCTAAAATATCCCAAACATTAAAAAATCGTTGAGGTTTTAACTTTTATTCTTTCTTTTCTGCCTCTTGTTTCTAAATGTCAGGAAAAAGATCCAAGATGAGAAGAAACTCCACACAGAAGATGTTCCCTCAGTAAAATGGTAAATATATTCATCTTGTTATGACGTTTGCTCACAATAACCAGGAGTGTTCCTGTTGTTCTGAAGTGATTCACTCTCATTTGGTGTTATTTGGTGTTTGTCTTTGAAGGAGAGGAGCAGCAACGACACTGGGAGACAAACAACAGGATGATCCAAAGACAACTGAGGGTCTTCAGAGCAGCGTGAAACGGCCGTCACCTGAGAGCAAGACAGTCCTGGCGCCTTTGTGGTTCCCTCCAGGTACTCCAGCTTCATCCCACAGTCCAGAGAGATGCAGTTAGGTTGAATGTGAGTGTGAATAGTTGTCTGTTTCTCTGTGTTAGACTGACCTGTCCAGGTTGTACTCCTGCCTCTGGCCCCATAACAGCTGGGATGGCTCCAATCTTGAATTGGATAAGCTGAAGAAATGGATGGAAGGATGATCCAAAGAGAAACATCAAAGGCCCTCTCACCAGCTTTCATTTATTAAATTTGTCTTTACTGAACGATTTCTGGTGTGTATTTGCAATTGATACTCAGACAACAGCTCCTCTTTCTGTTTGTGCTGGAAGATTCAGGCAAACACATATTACATATATAGATTGTTATGATATGACTCAGTTTCACATTTAGTGCTATATGAGAATGATAAGGTCCAGTTTAATAGTATTGCTAGTGTCTAATGAAATGAACACGTGATTTTCTTTTTCTTTTTTTTTTTGCCTGTCCCGTTGGCTCTTTTGCCATCAGAATTATTGTCTAAAGGCAAAGAAAGATGCCCAACGGATTTACTTTACCAAATTGACCATCCCAGCCTTGCCGTAATGGTCCATTTGATTCATTCTTTTATTGTTATTTTATTTTCACTTGCTGAATACGGGACAGACTTGACTGGGGGAAAGAAGGGGAGAAAGAAAGAGAAACAGCTGAGAAGAGGGACGGGGGAGAAGGGCAAAAAACAAACCCAACAGAATGGGCAGAAAAAGAAAAAGAAAAGAAAAAAGAAAATGCTTTCTATCAATCACCTGGATCACCTGTTGAGAAAGAAAAAAGAAAACAAGCAGAAGAGAAACAAGAGTAATAGAATAAACAACATCACAATGATATATGGGAATATGACAGTAAATACTAAATATTAAACATTATTGTGCAGCACGTAAGATCAACAGAACACAGTGTGCTTTGAGGTAGGAGCCAAAAAGGGTGTAGTTTGTGGGTGTGATCACCCGTGTGTACACCTGTGAGCATGGACGCGCTTGTTTTTTTAAAAGGTTCCTTCATGTAATGATCTGCTAGAGGGTGTGGGGGGGCCACAGCCCCGTCCTCCAGGGCATGAAGCAGGTATGGAAGAGATCAAACCTCCAGACATCCAGAGGCCCCCAGAACACAAGAGACCAAGGAAGACCAACAGAGGGGCAGCCGCTGTCCCAGAAAGAGCTGAGGAGAGTCCCAGATGAGGGCTCACTCAGCAGCCGCGGAGCAGAAGCCAGGTGGAGTTGCAGTGACGTGCCCGTGAGCTCCGCCGGCAGCCAGCTGTGCCTGAGTGACCGAGAGGCCGAGAGGGGCACCCCACCTCCGAAGTGGCCCGAGCGAGCCCCAGGCTCCAGGCCCCGATAAGCGGCCGCCAAGGAGTGAGCCGTGTGTACCTGGACGCCCATCCCCAGACACAAAGAACCACCAACGCACCGATATCTGAGGGAGTCCGCCACTGGCAGGGGAAGTGGTGGTGGGGGAGATAGGCCTCCAAACCTTGGAGGGCCTGAGATGTCCCCAGAGAGGTGGCGTCTGACACCCAACCTGACATATAGACACAGACATACAGGCACACACAGATACAAACATCCATTCCCACCCTCATGCTCTCATATGCACTTACTCCACACTCAACCAACGTGGAGACAGACATAAAGAGACGCTGTACACACGATCACACTCCCCAAGCGTACTCTACGAACCGGGTCTAGGTACCCTTGCCCTGGAGGGGGGAACTGCACCCAGACCCAGGTGGTGTTACCCTTTTCCCTCCAGCAGGCCGCAGAGTTAGAGAAGACTCCAAACCTCCCTCCACCCGCTCATTGTAGTGTTGATGCATGTGTGTTCTAAGGTGCATTTAAAACCCAGGAGGGCATGGAGCTACCTGCCAGAGAGCAGCAGGTAAGCGCATAGTCCCTCCTGCTAGCCCTCAATGTCTACGCTTACGGCCACACCACCCTGAACACGCCCGATCTTGTCTGATCTCGGAAAACGTGATTTTCAGATCCAGCAAAGTGAATATTTTTCACTGTGGATAAATTGCATGGAAACGTTTAATGAGTCATCAGCTATTTCACTACAAAGATGATGTGATTAATGTGTTTGATGTGGAGCTCTTATGTAATGATTACATTTTTAAGATGTAATTTTCAAGTGAAAAACATAATATTTATCTGTTGCATAGTTTACAGTGCGGTGTTTTATGCACTGAGTTATCATGTAGAGTTCTGTTTGTCATCTAGCACCATAATCAGGTTTTGTTTTTATTGCATCTTAGATTTTCCAGCTGCTGTGCCTGAGCAGCCACCCAGAGACCCTTTGCTGCAGTTAGTCTCCCTGCAGGAGGCGTCTGGCTGCTGGCTGCTTGATCCAGCTCTGGCTGCTGCACTGGGACAGACCAACGAGGAGGTGGAAAAGTCAAAGCCTGAAAAGGTGCACTGCTGTCAATTTAAATATTAACACAAAATGATGATGTGAGATAAAACAGATTTGATTCTATAATTTGAACAAAACACATGATATAATTAAAAACACACCATAAAACAAATAAAATGAAGTCAAACTAAACGTAGGCCTGCCTCACAGCCTGAGAATAAACATCTGCATATCAGAAGCTAAAACACTGGTGGTAATCACACTCCTAACCTCCCACTGAGCTGCACCAGCGTCTGATATTATCCAGAAACCACACGGCAGCAGAAATTATTTTCCTCATCAGTTGTTGTAAAAACATGTCAGCACATTATTTTAGAGCATTTATGATATCACAGTTTGGGATTTCATCAGGAAGAGCATCCAGTGTAATAATCTGCCAAATCAAATATGCAGAGCTGCCCACCTTGGTGACCCCGTGTGACAAAGAAGTACACAAACATATGTAATATTACTGGTTGTAGAAAGTAAAATGTGTGTTCTGTCTGTTTTATTTGATTGATTTTGATTTGGGGAATTAGACCAGCAGTGAAGTGTGGGCCACCATTCTGGCTCTGATCTGGCTTCATGGTTTCAAGATGGATGCAAAGGACGAGTGGGAGCTTCTGGCTATGAAGGCTGCCTCGTGGCTCTGTGCTCACAATGGTACTAGCAATGATTGTAACAGATAAAATAACAGCTTTAAAAAACTGTTTCATTCTACAGCTTTCCTCCCACAATCATTATTTTAATATCTGTGTTGTGTTTTTAGCACCGTGTGTGTCAGAGTGTGTGGATGCTGGAAATGTCCTGCTGGGTTGCAGCGTGAAGAAAGAAGCTCTGGGACTCTGAGAGTTTTTTAAAGTAGCTTCATCTTCAGAGTGAACAGAAGCAGGTCTGCTTACTCCACACTGCCTTTGATACAGAGCTGTTTTATATCATCAACCCCTTTTTATCCATAAAACACTTTCATTCTGCTAATTGACACTGATTGATCCTTGACAGGGCTCTAGACTAACTTTTTGCCATGGGCGTACCGGTACGCCTAACTTTAAAAAGTTAGGCGTACCGGCAGAAAAGTTAGGCGCACACAAATTTTATAATTTATATAATATAATGTGTTTTTCTGGATACACTGTGCTTTTTCAGCATTCAAAGATTGATGACACCGTGTCAGAGCACTGGCTATGAATTTCAGAAGGATCAGGCCTTAACTTAACAGAAAAGTTATCAATAGTTATTTTCTTATTACAGCTACATCCACTTCTGTCGTGCCTAGCTGCTCACTAGGGCTGGGTATCATCACTGATTTCTATAATCCCTTCGATTCCAGTTCTCAAAGTCCCGATTCGATTCAACTTAGCCTCAGACAGTCAGAAATATTATAATTCTGATCATTTATCAGTACTGACTTCATCAGAATTGTGAACATCACAGCAGATGCCTTTGTGTG